>NW_019416404.1:835936-965345 GCF_000390285.2 Anoplophora glabripennis | reverse complement strand
ACATAATATAAAAATATTGAATATAAGCACCAGTACTACATTTATTTACGATTTGCATACATAATAAGCTTTTATTACTCTCTTTCATTTTTAAACAGACTATAGATAAATTCCGCGAAAAACTACTGTTTTTGCTCACACTAATAACTAATACAGGGTGACGCGCTTAAATGTGATACAAGGCTTTATATTTTCGCCGATTTCAAAAATTTTTTTAGAATATAGGGTAAAAAAAACTAACTGATACTGCTGTTTTTATTAATGTAATACCCGGCCAACTAGGACGCGTTTTTTCGACGTCAAAACAGCTAATTGGTATTAGCGATTTTTTTTCCGAAAAACAGATTACCTACGTATTCTCATTCAGCATTCCGTAAAACGTCTTATCACCAAGTTTCATCAAATTCGATACATCTTCAGGCGAGCACTCCATGATGTATTAGTTGGCCGGAAGAAAAACAGCAGTATCACAGTTAGAAGAGTTTTTTTACCCTACATTCTAAAAAAATTTTGGAAAATCGGCCAAAAAATAAAAAAGTTCCCCATAGATTCTAGCTTGCAGCTCTTAAATCGTTGCAATCGCATCACTTAACGAAGTCCCTACATAAATTTCTTCGATGTAGAACTACATGGGTGAATAAAGGCCGGAAATATTCTAATTATTGCCCCAACAGTAAAAACATAATTACATAAAAGGGACTGCAGTCGCTGCGTTTGGCAGACGGGAAAGCGTGCCAGCCGTAGAACAATAAAAGATCGTAACTAGCTCATGATTATTNAAAAAAAGAGCCGCACCGTCCATCTTCGCCATATAAACCTATGTTAAAATGAACAACTTTCAACAACAATATCTCAAAATCTAAATTCAAAAAAAAAATTCAAAAAATATGACGCACAGAGGGAGCACTGTGTAATACGTTATATAAATTTCAAGTACATCTGTGCATTTTAGTAAACCCGATATACCTCCTTAAATGTGATACAAGCCGTAACTTCTTCATTTTTGGTCGATCTCAAAAATTTTTTAGAATATAGGGTAAAAAACCCTTACTGTGACACTGCTGTTTTTATTAACGCAATACACGGCCAACTAGGACGCGTTTTTTGACTTCAAAACAGCTAATTGGTATTAGCGATCTTTTTCGGAAAAACAGATTACGTATTCTCATTCAGCATCCCTTGAAAACGTCTTATCACCAAGTTTCATCAAATTCGATAAATCTTCAGACATGCACTCCATGATATATTAGTTGGCCGTAAGAAAAACAGCAGTATCACACTTAGACAGAGTTTTTTACCCTACATTCTAAAAAAAGATTTTAAAAATCGGCCATAAATTAAAATTTTACAGGTTTCTCACATTTAAGCGCGACATAATATTTGGACACCCTGTATACAGAACATCCCGTAGATTCTAGCTTGCAGCTCTTAAATCGTTGCAATCGCATCACTTAACGAAGTCCCTACATAAATTTCTTCGATGTAGAACTACATGGGTGAATAAAGGCCGGAAATATTCTAATTATTGCCCCAACAGCAAAAACATAATTACATAAAAGGGACTGCAGTCGCTGCGTTTGGCAGACGGGAAAGCGTGCCAGCCGTAGAACAATAAAAGATCGTAACTAGCTCATGATTATTTAATTTTTACTCGGAAAGCGAGCTTTAATGCTGAATAGCGAGATACTAATTGGACCGGCTACTGATAAACAAGTTTATTTTACCGTCTAGCGAGGTGGACTATTTAGAACTATCGTCAAACAATGTCAACTCGCTCATTGAAAAGGTAATCAGACATTAATTGGACATTTTATTATTTCATACAGGAATAAAAATGAAAGGGATTTTAATTTAATTTAAAACTTAGCTATTTTACTCAACATAAAAACTACATATTTGTATTTTCGTTGTATTTGTACGCCATAGTAATTCTCTAAACAAGCATACTTATACCTTTGCTGTAAAGTTAATGTCCCATCAAAATAACCACAAAACACTCGATACGATACATTTACGTGTACATAATAATAGAGTACATTTCGAAAACCGATTCTTTAGAACGATAACAGCAAAATCCCGTACACTTTTTTCGCACAGCAACGACCGTCTCGCAGACTAGCGTGTTTCCTTTATTACAAATCCGAGCACGCTGCGTCTTTAAACGAAGATTGATTACCCGAATCGGTAGAGGCTGGATAATGATCCGGAGAGTGGTTAGTCGACTCTTTAAAAAATTAGAAATGAGACCAATTAGCAGCGCAAACTCCTGCAAAATCGTAATTATGCCCGCCCTGAAATCAAGAAGCGTATTTACTTTTGCCTTCATTAATTACAAAAAAAAGTAGAGAAAATTAAAATAATTGTCTAAATGTAGTTTTAACCATTTCTCATAGAAATATTAAAGTGTATGGCGCCCTTAATATATACACAGCAGTGTACGGGCGCCTTAATTTCCAGTACGAAATAAAAAAATTCGAGCGAAAACCACCCGTCCGCCTGACTAATTCGCCAGCGTAGTCATACATCAGCCTCTGACAATTAGAACTCACTTTTAATTAATTTATGTGTCATACGGACAGACACGTTGGACCAAATAATAAAGAAACGTGATTACATACGCGTAAGTTTGTTAGAAATAAATGGGCTTAATGAATACGAATTGCTATTTATGGATTTGTTGGCTGTTTCAATAATGTATTGAGTTCAATAGGACGAAAATCAAACAACCCAAACTTTTCAATAACGTTCGGCTTATTAAAATGTTAGAATATATTATATTGTACACACACATACAGTAATTATTAGCTTGCGATTCGCGGAATTCCCATGACGAGTTAACCTTCACAAATAACCCTATTTAAAAAATTAAGTATGGCTAGTTTTATAATTAAAGAATATTTGTTTCTGTAAAAAATTTCCTAGCCACTGTAATAATTTTGTCGAGTGTAATAAGTGCTTCTACAATTACATTCTGGGAATTTGTAGAAATTTTGCATCGGCCGAGTTTACAATCGATTATGAAGTACGACAAAGGATAACGATTATAATATCCTGGAATTTTATTCCAGACAAACAAGACGCAAAAAGTAACTGCTGTTGGATATAACGAGGTTACGAAATGCAAACAAACTTTTATTATCCTTCTCAGAAAAGGAATCCTCGATAGGAAATAGCGAACCAAGCATTCTAGTTCATCAACATCGAAAAAAGTCTCACTTACCCCCTTTCTCGGCGTTGGTAATGGTGACCCAGAAGTCGATAGTTTTCTCGGGCCCTAACTCCTCGTAGTCCCACTTTTTCTTTACTCGGACGGAGCCATTGGGATCAACAGTCACCCAAGGATTCTCGTCCCTGATCTTGAAGGTCTCTCTGTCAGTTTCCTTCTCCAACTGAAACACAACCCTTCCGTCAGTCTCTCCATCCGTCTCGGTAAACTCGATCCTCTTTGTAGGCCTAACAGCCCTGGTGACTCGTCTTTTGGTTCTGTGCAACTCCACTTCTTCGAGCTGCTGCAGGTCCAAGTCTAGTTCGACTTTGGAAGGTTCAGCGGGTTTGAAGTGGAAAATGACCTGAGCGGGTCTAGGAGAGGTCCTGCTTGGAGTGCGCAAGTCGTGAGCTTCCACTACGAGTTCTAGCTCTATCTCTTCTATCGGTTCCTGAGTCAAGAGCAGGTCTCCGGTTTGGGGTACGATAACCAAGAAGTTAGTAGGGGTTGCGAGCTTGTAAGCCACTTTATCGCCATCTGCGTCTGTGGCTTCTACTTTGCCGATGGAAGAGAACCGTTTCCAAGTCATGGTGACGTTGTCGCCTTCGAGGGAATCATCACCAACCACGAATCTGTAGACTTTCTGGGTAAATACGGGGCTATTGTCATTTTCGTCTTCGNCTGGGAATTTGTAGAAATTTTGCATCGGCCGAGTTTACAATCGATTATGAAGTACGACAAAGGATAACGATTATAAAATCCTGGAATTTTATTCCAGACAAACAAGACGCAAAAAGTAACTGCTGTTGGATATAACGAGGTTACGAAATGCAAACAAACTTTTATTATCCTTCTCAGAAAAGGAATCCTCGATAGGAAATAGCGAACCAAGCATTCTAGTTCATCAACATCGAAAAAAGTCTCACTTACCCCCTTTCTCGGCGTTGGTAATGGTGACCCAGAAGTCGATAGTTTTCTCGGGCCCTAACTCCTCGTAGTCCCACTTTTTCTTTACTCGGACGGAGCCATTGGGATCAACAGTCACCCAAGGATTCTCGTCCCTGATCTTGAAGGTCTCTCTGTCAGTTTCCTTCTCCAACTGAAACACAACCCTTCCGTCAGTCTCTCCATCCGTCTCGGTAAACTCGATCCTCTTTGTAGGCCTAACAGCCCTGGTGACTCGTCTTTTGGTTCTGTGCAACTCCACTTCTTCGAGCTGCTGCAGGTCCAAGTCTAGTTCGACTTTGGAAGGTTCAGCGGGTTTGAAGTGGAAAATGACCTGAGCGGGTCTAGGAGAGGTCCTGCTTGGAGTGCGCAAGTCGTGAGCTTCCACTACGAGTTCTAGCTCTATCTCTTCTATCGGTTCCTGAGTCAAGAGCAGGTCTCCGGTTTGGGGTACGATAACCAAGAAGTTAGTAGGGGTTGCGAGCTTGTAAGCCACTTTATCGCCATCTGCGTCTGTGGCTTCTACTTTGCCGATGGAAGAGAACCGTTTCCAAGTCATGGTGACGTTGTCGCCTTCGAGGGAATCATCACCAACCACGAATCTGTAGACTTTCTGGGTAAATACGGGGCTATTGTCATTTTCGTCTTCGACCTCGATGACGACGTTCGTCACCGCTTTGTTAATTCCGCTAGGGTCCACGGCTTGGATAGTCAGCACGTATCTACTAGTCTCTTCTCGATCCAGCACTTGGGAGGTGACTACGTTGACGCCACCATTCCCATCGACCATCGTGACGTTGGGAAGGACGTCGCCTGTAATACTGTCTTGAAGTTCAAAGGCTTGAGCAGTGTTGCCAGCGATGATGCTGTAGGTTACCGGTACCGTGGCCGAGTCACTGGATGCCCGCAGCATGGGTAGTCCGCCGACCCGTGTACCGGCTGGAGAGTTTTCCGTCACGCGACCCAAGATGTCCTCGCCGGTTTCGGTGGCGAAGCTCAGCATATTATGCCTGTCTAACACGTACAGCTTGAGCATATGGGTGGTGCTGGTGTTGCCCTTGTTCTCCAGCACCACCAGGTCCACGGGGTGGTTCACTAAGGGGCTAACATCGGACACGGTCATAATGGAGCCGTCCTGCAGCATCGTGAAGAACTGGGAGAAGTCCGAGTCGAGCAGTTTGAAGTTGACGGCATCCTTGAACTTTTTCACGTTGTAGCCGGGGTGCGCGTCGTGGGGGATCACCGACACCGTCTTGGCGGTGGCGTCCCAAGCCGTGGCCAGGAGCGCCAGCAGAGTCACCGAGATGACGCCCATTCTTACCCTGATCCTGATGACTCACCTCCTCCACATTTGACTTTGGAATAATCTGCAAAATAAAAAAAGAATGTATTAATAGATAAAATAAAAAAATGTTTTAAATTATAAATTAAATAGATTCACAAGTAAATCAAAAGCGTTCTCAAGTAGAAAGGTAAATATCAAAGAAACTTCTATCTAACCGAGATTGACACAGTGTTTTTGTTTTTAAGTCCACGCTATTATTTGCGAAGGTTATTCCTTGAACCATTTTCAATTAATCAAGCCTTAATAAAAAAAAATTTTAAAACCACTGGTTATCTAGACAAAAAGGTTTTTGAAGTTTAAAAAAATACAATTTGATTTTTTAATGATAAGTAAAATAAATTAATAAAATGCCTTTTCAGTAATCAAAACCGTTGAAGCTGCTGAACTGTGCTTAAAATTAATAATTTCAAACTTATTGAGAACCTCTGGTATCATCCCGTTTATTAATTTAAGTTAAAGTAAAAATTATTAGTTTAGATTATTATCATCAGTTCTACTTTCATTTTAGTTAAGAAAATGCGTTTCTTTTATTGTTTGAAAAGTGTGAGTTAACTGCACATATTATTTATGTAAAGCAATTTGTGTAAACACTTATAAACAGAGTCAGCCGAGCTATTGATGGAATCAGAGATTCCTAAAATGTTTCTATGCACCATTGTGGTAAGCCAGTAGGTTTCAGAAAATATATTCTATTCGCAAAAAATACTTCTAACAATTGAGATTTCGATTTATTTACTCTTCAAATATCCTCTCCAAATTTATAAACATCCTGTACATATTCAAATATTTCTAAAGATGTTTGATGTACGTTGATGAAATTTGAACTAATAAGTAAATTGATTAAAGTAAAAATTAATCAAACTGGTTTACAAAAATCAATCAGTGTCGGAACTACTGACAGGAATTGCCACTAAAAAATCCAGAATTTCAACCAGGCTGAATATTTCGAAAATTAAATAAGTGCATTTAATTATCCAGTAAAAAAGATATATTCGCTTTTATTCTAATGACGAGTCAGTTATTCATAAGTTAGTTAGTTAGTTAAGTTAGTCATATTTTTATTTTAAAAGAATCCTTTATCACAAATTTGAATAAATAAATAAATGGAAAATTATACAGGGTGTCTCAGGTTTAAATAGCAGGACTTCAGGGGGCTTTAGAAGACCTCATTTTAAGACTAAAAGTTCCTATATATATGGGTCTTAAAATGCTTCGTTTCTGAGATACAGGGCATTGAATTTTATTTTTGTTTTATTTATTTATTTTTTAACTAAATAACCGCTGACAAAAAAATCATCATGTTGCGGCGAAAGACTATCGCATATTAATTCCAGTGGTGGAGATAGAGGGGTACCTATTAATATTTTTATAAAAAAAATTTAGCCGAATTGAAATTTTGCAAATGTTTTCGAAAAATATGAAAGAGCATGTAATTTTACCCAGAGAAGGCCCTCTTGTCCGAAGTCGGTAGGACGTGGCGTTTTCAAGAAAAACCGAAAATACTGTTTAGAAGTCAAATCATAATTTTTAAACATTGTGTTACAACTAAATTAAATAGTTAAAAAATTTGGTTAAAACTGTTTCTAATTAATAAAATGGGAATAAATAAAAAAATAAATAACGAAAATCATATTAAATCAAAGTAAATGTTCGAAATTTAAACCATTTTCTTCGATACATAACTGACACTGACGCTGGATAGAACGTCTCATTTGAATTCAGTTATTGTCTGTGATTTTTTTTTAATAGGGTACACACACACAATTAGAAACTGTAATAAGCGCAAATGTTAATATTAGAATGGCATTTCAAGTGTGATTTGACATCTAAACAGTATTTTCAGTTTTTCTTGAAAACGCCACGTCCTATCGACTTCGGACAAGAGGGCCTTTTCTGGGTAAAATTGCATGCTCTTTCATATTTTTCGAAAACATTTGCAAAATTTCAATTTGGCTATATTTTTTTTTATAAAAATATTAATGGACACCCCTGTATCTTCACCACTGGAATTAAGATGCGATGAATTTCTTTGTCAAATTATTTGCACTCCAATACTAAGTCATTCGCCGCAACATGACGATTTTTTTTGTCAGCGGTTATTTAGTTAAAAAATAAATAAATAAAACAAAAATAAAATTCAACGCCCTATATCTCAGAAATGAAGCGTTTTAAGACCCATATATATATTAGGAACTTTTAGTCTTAAAATGAGGTCCTCTAAAGCCTCCTGAAGTCCTGCTATTTAAACCTGAGACACCCTGTATAAATAACTTTATAATCATTCGTTTTATTAAAAAAAATGTAGAAACAGGCGTTTTGTGTTTGAAATACAATTTTAAACACAATGTAATCGAAAAATGTACAGACTCTATTGGCATAAAAAGTTAAAATTTTTATAAGACCTCCAAACTCCAATTAAGAAAATTCAAAAAATTTTTACGTCGTCACTGTTTTTTTTTCTGAATTTATTTGCTGGGACAATAACTTTTAATAATAATATTTTTTCCAATTTGTTTTATTTTCCGATCGTTTTTTTTTTCTGACTTAAAATATAGTTTCATTAACAATATATTGGAAAATTAAACTTATTAATATTATGAGCGCATAAAATTTTTTAAAATTTAAATACTTGACAAATATTTAACATTTGGAATTTTTTATAATAAATCACCTATGATGTTTTTTTGAAGATGGGATAAGACTGTTTTTTTTTCTTCCGACTTTTTAAAATATAAATTCATTAACAATATATTGAAAAATTTAAGTACATATATGTATTAATATTATGCAGCGTATATTTCTATAAAATTTAAACAAAAGTTGACTAATACCTAACATTTAAAAAGTAAATAAATTCAGAAATAATTATAGTCAGAAAATTGGTGTGTATACGAGTGTATATATACATTTTTTGTATAACGAATAGTTTTAAAACTACTTTGGCTTTATTCAACTGCATAAGCTTATTTTAAGTTTAAAAAATAAATTGAAAGCAGGAAAAAAATGGAAAATAACTTGTTTTCTACTTTTTTCTTAGACAAAGCATCAGGAAATAAGTACACTTATATAATTTTTAAAATATTCAGTAGCGTCGTGTTTCTAGGGTTCCTAATGACAAAAGGTTTCGAATGTCTCCGCTACTGGTTGATAGATTTATATCAATTAAAAAATAAACCTAGAAATAACCTTTCGAAGCTATAACATGGGCTTAGAAAACACGTTGTAGGTTAGGTTAGGTTACTATTTCTGCTTAAATAGATATTTCATAAAATTGATCCATATACACTTCTAAGAAAAATGTACTACTACAAAAACACCACTTCAATTATTTTCATTTTGAACGCCATGAAAGAAACTTAATACGTTAAAAAGTAGAGCAGTTGTGGTCTCACTGAACGTTACAAGTATAAATTTTCCCACAACTGTTCCAAACAACAAAATTAATTTCAACAAGTAGCAAACAAAGATCGCAAGCTGCTTCCTCAAAGATTATCACCACAAAACCCATCTTATATTTTACTTAACAAATATTTTTAACAAAAACAGTGTAACTACAGAATTATTACAAATCGGCAAATAAAACTTTGTTAAGGATGTCCTCAAAACTAATCAGTTGAACATGCTAATATTACTGTTTTTGTTTATTCCCCCATACATAAATTATGGCTTAAAATCGCCCGAGTTCCCAACCAGCGAAGCCATCCATAACTAACAATGCAATAATCCTCTTACACAAAGACCACACGCTTCCAAGATAAGGCCTGTTATTATGATTGGTGCAGTGGTTCTTGCACCCAAGACGAAAACAAACAACGAGCTTTATCAATGAATGCCCGCCCAATGGTAATTTACATAATTCGTACGTGTTACTCGGTGTATTGAATACAACAAGTCTGCCAGCCAATAGGAAGTGACCTGGAATAGGAGATAATTGCTATTCAAATATATGGGTCGATTCAAGAATAACGAGAAGGTTCTACTAATTTCAGTTTTCTTGGCGAGAGCCAACCGCCCTTAAATTTATAAATAATGCTCTTTAACGTATTAAAAGCCCATAAATGTGTGTTTTAGTCTCGGTTTTAGCAATGCTAGGAAAACTGTAGTAATTCCCTCACATTGCCTTTAACAATTCCTTAATGTAATAATGCATACCTATTATTCCTTAGCGATTTATCTCTCGATGTGGAAAAAGAAAAAAGCAAAGCCATTAAATTCTGAAAATTTATCCTGGGTACACACAAATGATCGGAATAATATGTCAAAATCACATTTCTGACTTTATACTTCACGGACAATTAGGTTATCGACAAATATTATTAATATCGATATAAGTACAATTAAAATAAGTTTCAGGATGATGAACATAATTTTTGCAAATTTTGAAGTACCCAAGTAATATTTTGTTTTAGGATATTTTATTTATAAGCCTACAAGACAAAAATATTGTAAATGCTTATAGAACTTTAGACAAGTAATTTTTGGTGTACGTTTGAGATATTATAATTTAAAATTACTTTAAAAGTATAGAAATTATTTATTAAAGTATAAAAATTACCAAATTCTTTGGTAAATTACAAAAATTACAAAAAGTATGTATGAAATTACAAAAAGTACATATTAAATTACAAAAAGTACAAAAAATTACCTGATAGAGTACAAAGATTTTTAAAATTGTTCTTTAAAATTACTGAAAGTACTTAAATAAAATGGTGTGATTAAAAATATTTCATACGGACTAACTTCTGCTGCTTTGCCTACATTTACCTACCTAGGTACTGTTGAAAAAAAACAGTCTAGTTTGTTTATAATAAAAATTTGTGTGGAAAATAACAATAAAAGTAAAAATCTTACTAATAAAACAAATTGTGTTTCTAAATTAGTAATGGAAATAACCGATCAAAAATATTGAGAAATTTTATGATGAAGAGTAGTTTATTGGGAAAATAATAAAGTATGACGGCATAGAAATAATTGTAAAAAATTGTAAACTTTTATTTTAAATTTAATATAATATAAAAATAGCCTGAAAACCAAATAAAAGTAGCTTTTCTAATTAAAAAAAATAGAAATAACAAATTAGAACTGAAATTAACACCAACAATGAAGCAAGTCCTATTCAATTTGTAAACCTTTAAGTAACACACATTTTTCTAATCTCTTTATCAATTCCTTGTCGATTTTTTGCTTAAAGGGCATCCGTTGTGTTGAAATATGAGTTTTCTTCTGAATTCAAAGAGTGACCGCAAAATCCGCCTGTTTCTTGAGACTTTGACAGAGGCGACAGGAAAAATCCTAAAAATATCCAAAAACTTGTCACGAAAAATGAAAATGAGCATTACTTTCAGTTTTTCGAAAATTTTCGAAAATCACCCTTATTTAGAGGTTGAAAAGATAAAAAAAAGTAAACAAATTAAGAATCATCAACAGTTGTAAAACCCCAAATATTTCTATGTTGTTATCAAAATAATATTATGAACGTGAAAATATCTAATTTCGTATTTGATACGGTCTTCTCCGGATTGAAAATCAACCCTTAATATCCCTAAAGGGGTGAAATCATCCCCTAAACGCCAAAAAATGCTAAAAATATATTAAAAGTTACAACTTTTTTTCTTTTTCTTTTATACGTTAATAACTCACAATCACAGATTAGATCCGAAGGAAAATATCCCTAAATGAGGGAAAAACCACCTCTAAGTTCAACCATAAACGTATAAAAGAAAAAGAAAATAATTGTAACGTTTAATATATTTTTTTGCATTAATTTCGAGTAAGTAGGTATACTTACACCATATTTTGATTTTTCATAATTTCATTCTTCATTTTTTTGGGGGAGGGGGTTATTTTGCCGCCAATAACATCAGTTACCATTTTTCAATGACCACGTTTCCTAATTTTTTTATATATACCCTTCCTAAATATTTATCAAAGTATGATTACATATTTGAAAAATTATAAAGTGGCTGTCATAAAGTTTGCACTAAAGGTTTACAGGTAAGTGCACATTTTTACTCATAATTAAAAAAAAACAACTTTTTTTAATAATTTTTACTTGTGTTAATACCAAATTGAGGGCAATGTAGATATACAAGGAGATTTTAAAAGAAAGACATTTAAATGGGGTAAAATTTAAAAAAAAAAACAATTTTCGAAAAAATATGTGAAATTTTAAAATTCTAGCCGATTCTAGCGTTATTGTCGAGGTTATTGTATATATTTTTATATTCTAATTAAAATACAGGGTGATTCACAAACGGTGACTAAAAATGAAACCTCGTATTCTTTCCTATAAAGTTTTTATCTAGGACGCTTAGTTAAAAAGATACAGGGTGTTGAACGTAAAAAAATATTTTTAGTATTTTTAAATAATTTAAAAACTAGTAAGTAAAATAATTTGAAATGGGGCACATGTATTTATGTAAAATTATCCATAATCTGAGACCCTTTTCTAAAATTTAGATGCTTCAGTGGTGGAGATAAAGGGTATCGGTGGGATATTCATCTAAATAAAATAGTACGCCACTGCTTTACTGTAATAATCATGATATCATGATATTTTCGGGTTCATCTTTCAACTTTCTACAAATTACTGGATACCCTCTTGTTTTTCGAAAAAAAACCGATTTCCGAGTAAAACGAACGGAAAACACCGGACCTCAACCCACTGGATTTCTTATTGTGGGGTGCTGTTAACCGTCTGGTATACAGTGAACAAATTAATACACCTGAGCAGTTAGAAGAAAGAATAAATTATGCTTTTCATCAGATTCAAGCAACAATAAATTTCAAACAAATTGCATTTTCGCTACTAAAAAGATGTCGCGCCTATGTTCGTGATAATGGAAGTATTTTTGAGCATTTACTCAAATAAAATCATTAAAATGATGACTAATGTTATTAATTTCTTTTTTCGAATAAATAACCGAATGATTAGTGTTTGTCATGTCATTTAAGTAAAAGTGTTTTAGTTCGTTTTTTAAGTTTTACTCGAAAACCAGGCTTTTTTCGAAAAACAAGAAAATAGTATTTTATTTAGAAAAATATGCCACCGATACCCTGTGTCACCGTTTGTGAATCACCCTGTATAGTATGTAAAGAACTCAAGTTATACTTAAATGCCATAAAAAAAAAATTTAATTTTAAAATGAAAATTTTTATTTTTTTATATCGATATTGAAATATAAATTTAGTCAAAATAAAAAAAATCTATTAGCATTTGGTCAACAAGTTCTTATATTTAAAAAAAAATCTAAGTCGTTTTTAATTCTGTCGTAATAAGTAAGGCAATTTTTTTCTAAATTAAATATAGACCGGTATAAGTTATTTAGTATTTAGACAAAAACAAATATTTGAAAAGTATATTTTTGAAAATCCTTCTTGGTCTCAACAATCACTATACTTATACGGGACGTACCAATGAATTGTACACAGATTAAGGGGTGATTTGTGACGTCATAATGTAATCTGGCCAAACTTACCTTAGTCCAAGAGTTACAGGACAGGGTGTCAAAATCAACTATGTAGAAAATCAACAGTACCTACTCTAAATTCTAACACTAATTAAATGACAAATTTGGCATAAACTAGTTTTGAAAGCGTTTTGCATTGCTTCTGTTTTTATTTGCAGGACTACTTTGATAAAGTAAAGAGCACCTACGGTCTAAATCGCATTGAATATTTTAAATACAAGTACCTCGAGAATGATAATTCCTAGCGATGTTAAGAGGTACAACTTTTTTATGTAAAAGTGGTCAAAAAAGAGATATTGGTACCAGAAAATAAGATACAGTGTGTAACAAAAAATTCGTGAACTATAAATGTGTAAAACTAAAAATTGAATATAAAATTTTGATTTCGACATTCTGTAACTCGGTTACTATCAACTTTTGGACTAAGGTAAGTTTGGCCAGATAACATTATTATGACGTCACAAATTACCCATCACTCTATGTACAAAAAGAGCAGAATTGAATTCTTTAATGAAAAAAATTGCTATTGAACAAAATGTCATGAAAATTTCAGATATTCCCCCGACTTTTTTAGGTCTATGAAATTTCCTGTTTTTCAGATTGGTGTAAGTATCCCCTGCGTATTCTATTTTAGCTAAAAATAAAATTTTAAGTGACTAGAATGTAAATTTTCAATCAAAATCCAACATTAATTGATTTTTCTTTTAGAACCACAAAAAAATTTTGCCCAATTAGACTTTCGCTTACAATATTACACTATGAGTACATACATATTATCTAAAACATTGTTTCGGCACTAGAACGTAAACAGAAGAGTAAACCATTTATTTCTCACTCTAATGCAGCATTTTCGGCCGTACCTATACTCTCCGAAAATCTAGTACTTTACAGCTCAGGCTGACTAATGGATCGCGATAATGTTACCCAATTCGTAGTCGCATCCTTAACGCTGCTAGAAACTTCCACAACACATAATTTGATATCGTATGACCAATCTACATTTTACGTATAACTTCGAGCATTAGTTATAAAGCTCTAAACTCTCTTATATTCACACAGATGACATTGATAAAATATTAATGAAACTTTCAGCGACTAGGTTCGGTGAATAATAATCACTCCGGAAGTTTCTAGGAATTTATTACATGTAGGTAGTCGAGATAACTTAGAAAATATTAGGGTATAACTACTACAGTTTTAGTTTTGTATCAAATATCATTTTTTTTATTAGGATTATAAAAATGCTTAGCAGTTAATTGGATTATTTCTCAAAATTGAGGCAAAGTCTGGGTTATTTCTCAACTGCAAATTGCGGTACAGCACGCAAAAGACACATTAAATGAAATTTAACAGAAGGTTCTGACTTTTTTTGTCTCATCTCATTAAGGAAATTTCAATGAGACAACAGCTCTGCGGTTCTGGAGCTTGAACATTTTTGCTATAGCTACAAGTTAGATTTTTTTTTATTAAAAATAATCTCTAATTTTTTTTTAAATAACTAATAATAGATAGATACTTATTTGACATACCTACTTGTAGCAAGTTTCAATTCAAGATGTAATGAGGTTCAATATGCCCGTTTTTTTTTCAAGGAAATTCATTCAATTAACTATGACTTCTGAAACGCGTCCTAATTTTCTTCAAACGGTTCATTAGTCAGCCTTGTTAAATAAAACGCAACAGTCGAATCAAAGCATAGCCTATATGATAGAAAAAAGAACACATCTCATATTATGAGCTTAAATTTAGGTTTCGTTCGGCAAGCGAGGTCATTGGCACATTGTCATTTAAGTTGGCAGCTTGCGCCGATTTGTTTTAATTGCTACCGAGAATATGTCAACAATCTTTTACCCAATTGCACTTTTTTAATGCAGAAGCCTGAAGGAACTGAAGGAAAGAACTTTACAGAGAAATTTAGAATTATGAGTAGGTAATATTCAACGAATTACATCCGAGTTAAAGGTATCCAGAGCCATAGAAACTTTTTCTACATCCTTGTGGAATTAAACTGTTTCTGTACGTGGTAACTTTCGAAATAATTAAAGTAGTAGGTATCTAATGTATTACAGAAAAACTAGATCGATAAAATTCTGGTAAAGGCTAACTGCCGACTGTCATTTTAGTCCTGGATTAAACAGGCACTATGAATGCAATCCAGACCGCAGACGGGAGATTTTCAGGAAAAATCCACATAAAAAAATTCCTAAGATATCAACGTGCGGTGGAAAGAGCATGTGCGTGCGAGGTATTTATGTATTTCGGTGCAAAAGTGTAGGGGAGGGCCACGCATAATGCCTAAAATCAATAATATTATACTACAGCGCTGTCTTAATCCAGACCCGCGATTTTTGACATCTGACCCTAAAACTCGAGAAACAAACCCCTGAACCGCTCCACGGCACACTTTTCATTCATCAACCGGTTAAAAACTAATTGCAAACTTACTTATCGCAATCGAGGGTGGCTTTGCAGCAAGATAAAGCCGATTCGGAGTCGAATATCTCTCCTGATTTAAGCACTGTTCTCCCTCACTGTCATATCCAAGGGGCACAACAAACACACAGTTTAACACTATTCAAAAAATCAATTCACTTTTCAAAATAGAAATACCTATTAAACAACTTAGTACAGCATCTCTACTACACAAGTCCCGTACCAAACCGCATCGATACTGTTCTCGCGTTGTGACCGGACGGTTTCGTGCGCGTAGATGAGACGCCGTCGCGGAGGGCCCGAACAAGGCCGTTCGGGCACGGGGAATCTCGAGTCCGGGTAAAAATGGCCGACGCCAATCCACCCTCGCTATTATGTAATTGCTGCCGAGGCCGTCAAGCTCTCGTCTGTCGTATGGGGACGCGAGGAGCTTTTTTATTAATTGTAGACTACTGCCGCTCTTCTGAGTGTTTCTAATTCACACGCTCATTCTCAGGATTTAAATTTGTCTTTGTACTAGTTCATCTCACCCTCTATTAGGTATATCCAAACAAGTAGGGTATATTAACACAAAGTATTGTCGTATTCCAAGTCCCTCTTAATGGTTCCGGCAGATTCTTTAATTGGATTTTCGAATTTCTGGCGCTCTTGCGACGAACGAATTTCTACCTTTCCTGGGACTATCTTCAAACTTCGTGGAAGATGGATCGACTTTTCGCTTTGGCTACATCACACTGTTAGATGTGGCTAGATGATGGTGTGTGTTGGGGGTCACAATTTGGGTGTTTATTAGGTACTTGTACAAATTTTAAAGGGTGAATCTTTAATTAATTTTAAGATAAAAAGTTCATATGAACATGCGCAACGGCTTCGTTCTTGAGATACAGAGCGTCCAAAAAAAATGTTTGCTATTTTGATTAAATTACTGATTAAAACTGGGAATATTGATGATGAGAAACTCAAATATTTACACAGTTTTTTTTTTAAATGTTAGAGGGCGCCAGATACAGTGAATTTAAATAACCATAAGTTTTTTGTGTCATACTGTATGTAATGTTTGACTAAGTATGCCTATTCTTCATTCAATTTTACGTACAAAAGGTACTCCTAGTATTTGTCGCTGTAAGCAGCGGTTTTGTAAAAAAAAAGGGTTTAAAGATAAAACTGCGTTGGAATCATTAAGAGTTTTTGAAAAGCAAGTGGAAAAATGTGTCTTTTAATGATTGTGTTGCGATGTGACAAACTTATACATATGTGGAATTTAAAAACAAATTACATTTAAAATAAATAGTTTATGAGAATAAAGGAATTTTTGTAGGAACAGGGGTGCCAGATGTGAACTGATATTGTATAAAGAAATTATTCAATTTCTAAACCCCTTAAAACCGTACTGCACTGGATCCCTTGACAGGGAATGATTTATTACTTTGCATCGAATATGATCTTACTATATCTCTGTATCTCAAGAACCAAGCCGTTACAGACCCATGTTCATATGAACTTTTTATCTTAAAATTCGTCAAAGATTCACCCTTTAAAGTTTGTACAAGTACGTACGTAATAAACACCCTGTATATTCATTTCTGCAAATATGAGTTGTCACTTGTCAGTGGTGAAAATAAAAAATAGTTTCTTTGTGCGTAAAGTGCCAAAATTGTGCAAAAATGACGAAAAACGTAAAAATCAGGATACCTCTACAAATTTTTTGCGAAGCACGCATCGAATGATTTTTTTTAAATATAGTACTGCTGTACTAATTACATACGATAATCGAGTAGGTAAGTAGGTAATTCAGTACATTGTAATTTTTTTTAGAATTTTTTAGATTTTATTGTTATTAAAAATCTACCTGCGTAGTATTATTCAGTATTGCTACCAAGGGCGTCACCATTCGAGAAGAGTACAAACATTTTCTTAAGCTAAGAAACTGTTAGATTGAAAATGTTTAATAAAATATTTTGTATTTGTTGACAAAAGAATTTAAAAAAATAAAATTTTATTTAGCTCTGGAAATTAATTTTTATCTGTCGGAATCAGAATAAAAGTTTAACAGTGCAACTAAAGCTATACATATATGTAACCCACCAATTTTATATAGGAGGAATGAAAAATAGAAGAATAGAAGAATAAAAACCTGGCTGAGAAATATGCTATGGTACAAAATCGTGTCAATGCCTGATGAGTATACCAGAAAGCTTATTTTTAACAACCATGAAGATTTTATTGATGAAGATTATGTTTTACCTAATTTTCGTTGAATTTCTTTATTTTTTTTTAGTTATTTATATATTTTTTTTTTGTTTCTCTTGTATTAAAAAGGATTTATTAAACATATTTCTAAAAAAAATTAAGCGCTGTACCTATTTTTACCTATAATTTGTATTTCTCCCATCCTCTCTCTTATTTTGCCCCTCTACCCCATTTGCTGGTGACGCCCTTGATTGTTACTATCGTTGTCTTCATCAGTTTAAAATGCAGAATAATTTTATTAGGTATACAGACTTAACTTAAAGTTTCAGATTTATGTTTTCTGTTTTATTTTACAAATCTAAAAGGCTTGGCAAATATGTGAAAATGAGAATTTAGCCAATTACTGACTAGTGATTGTAAGCGGTAAATAAAAAGATTTTTTTTCTTTTTCTGTTTCTTCACAAATTTAGACAGGACCTAAAAGTTTTACAGTTTTAGGTCCATAAATACTTTATTTTTAGCAATTATAACTAGCAGTGTCAGTAATTGACAAACTTTTTCCCTATTTTAATCTTAAACAGACAGTTAAAAAAATTATGAAATTGCAAGGTTTTAAATGATTAAGACTAGATAGTCAGATTTTTTATAAAAAAGTTATTTACGAAAAAAAAATGTAGTAGGCCATGGATTACCAACTGAATAATCGTAACTGGTTCAACAAGTACATCTAGAAGGATATTATACAGTATGTCCGCGGTTGGGGTTATTAAAAGGAAAAACCTTTTTTGTTTTATATTTTGCGGAAAGAAGGCACACTTGATTTGTTTTGCTTGGATTTAATATGAGGTTGCCATGGTGAAAGTTAACATTTCATGTACGTGGTGTTCAGAAAATTATATAATCTGAAAATATTACGAGAATAAAGTACTTACCTTTATTTTTAATATTTCTGAAAAGAGATATTTTGCATAAATCGTGCAAAAAAGTTACTTGAGTTTTTAAATAAAATAATTCGCACACAAAATTGGTTTAATTTTTTACAGAACATAATAAAACATTATTCGAACACTCCTCCACCAACGATCACACAAATTTGAAGACGTGCAAGGAATTCATTGTAGCAGCATCTGATCTCTTCTAAAGATATGGACTGTACAGCATCTCTAATTCGCTGTTTTAAGTGCTAATAAAAGTCCATGATTGTTAAGTCTGGACATCACGGGGGGCCACTGATATGGAGCATGCCTGCCAATCCAGCGATTGGGAGGGAAAGGTGTTTTGTAACCAGGTCCTAACAGTTATAGCAGAATGCGCCGGACAACCGTCTTGCTGAAAATAAAAACAATTACGGCAAGCCAGTGGTAAATTGTCCAATTCATTAGTAAAAAACGTTTGGAGCATATTCAGGTAGCTGTTTACATTGCACGTATCTTCAAAAAGTATGGTCCTATTATTTCATAAAAGGATACCGCACAGCAAACATTTACTTTTTTGAAATATTGCCGTATTTTAAAATGAGGATTCTCGGTACTCCAATATCGCAAATTCAAAATTTTCTGTGTGCGGGTCTTTTTCACAATTCCTAGGTATTCTGAGCGTCTCCTCAGTGACATGGTTGGATATTCATTCACTGACTGTAGAACTAGCACAGTAGCGGCATCTTCATCATCATAGTTTTTCTTTTGCCTAGGTGTTTTCGCCACAGATCCTGTTCTCAAAAATTTTGGAACTGCTTATGTAAAGACGACTATTTAAAAATATCATATTAGAATCCAACTTAGATATTAGAAAATTTAATAAGTCTTTTGCAACTTTCATTCTTACACTATCTTCTCTTGTTGGAAAAAGACGGACAAACTAGAGGTTGACGATTTCGGTGAACTATTTTGTAGATATTTAAAAAATTACCTAAACACTCCAATGAAATATTTATAAAAAATTGCAAGACCCATAGCTGTTTTTTACTAAATACGTTTCCATGAAGGTGTAGATTAACTATTAACTGCATGCATTAAAAACACCCCTTCTTCCCTGACGACAACATCTGTCCAACATAGACGCCTGCATATGGTTTTTTAGTGCCTGCATAATTTATGGTAGCGGTAAAGCCATTTAAATGCATCTACGAGCGTATTTATGTGCATTACGTTGACGAAAGAAAAACATTAGCGAGATGATCAAGCGGATTGCTTCTGACAGGAATGTTTTTGAATTAAAAATTGTATCAATACATCAACCGTTTAGTAATATATTTTAAAAATATAGAAATATTGGAGGAGATTTGATTCCGTTGGGTTCCTTTTCCAGATGTATTTCTGAAAGACAGCATTATGTTAACTTTTATATTATAATAATAAAGGTATGTGCGACTAACAGCAGTGGAGTAGCGAGTGGGTAAAGAAGTTAACAAAGTAAAACAAAAATAATTATCTTTGTATATAAAAAAAAGTTAATATTTCTCACGTGATTAAAAACAATTTTGCAATAGAAACTTTGACACTTTAGTTTTAAAAACTTTAAATTATCTTTGTCTTTAATGCAAGGGCGGATGCAGAGATGGATTTTGGGGAGAGAGGGCGTTTGTATAGTTGATATCTAAAAGAGTTAAAAAAAGGTTCTGCAATAACGAAAACTGAACAGTTTTAATCAGAAAATGTTTTATCTCTATTACAGAATTCTTTTTGCTCTTTGGTTTGGCACATTTGGTGGTGGTACAAAGTAACAAACAAACAAAAAGTAAAAGTCGCTTCAAAGAGCAAATTCTAATTAGACAAGGCAAGGAAAACCTCGCATTCGTGGAAGAAACTTTCCGACTCGATTTTTTTGCATATTCAGATTCGTGTGATGTTCCTTAACATGAATCAAGATGATGCCGGCCGGAAATCTGGTGCCCAATTGTTTAAACAAACTTTTTTTAAACAAATTGCAATTGTGCCAAAAGGTTTTAGGTTTTTTGGCATATTGTAAACAAAAAAGTTCCTATGCACTATGCCTCTAAAATTGATAGTTTTAAAGTTATAAACAATTTAAGTTGCTAAAAATGCGAAAATGACAATTTTCAACTGTCGATTTCCGGGTTAAAAATTGTTATTTTTGATGTTGCCAAGTTCCTAAATTAAAGTTTAAACATCCCCCTACAAAATGCTGAAGAGTTTTTGGGACTCGCATTATTCTAATTCCTTGTTTTTTAGTTGTTAATAAAGCGCTATGAGCTTCTTTACATATCTACATATGGAAAAGTTCCATTTTTCTTCAATATCAATATTTGGATTTCACAGCTTTTGATTATCAAAATGAAACAGGTGAATTATTACCTAAATTTATTACCAAAGATCCATTACCCAAAGACTTAGTTAAACAATGTAAATATACAAAAAACTGTAAGACTAAAGCTTATTCTTGTAGGAAAAAATATATATCACTTGTGTACCTTCATGTGGTTGTAACATAGAACAGTGTGAGAAATTTATTATTGAATAAATGTGTGATAATAATAATATGCAGTATTAAATAAATGTTCTTTAATAAAAACCAAAATGTATTTGATACTATTGCCCTTTTATTTTTTTCTGCACTCTATTCGTAGAATTTTGAATTAGTTAAATAAAATTATTATGAATTATAAAATTTAAATAATCAATTTTTACATTATTTTATGAGTAGTAATAGTACTTAGAATGCAAAATTCAAAGAACATAAGCTGAACCCGCTAAACCAAATAGCGAATCTGCATAATTAAAATTAAAAAACAAGCCTTTAGAATAATGCCAGTCCCAAAAACTCTTCAGAGTCTTGTAGAGGGACGTTTAAACTTTAATTTAGGTACCTGGCAACATCAAAAATGACAATTTTTAACCCGGAAATCGGCAGTTGAAAATCGTCATTTTCGCATTTTTAGCAACTTCAATTATTTATATCTTTAAAGCTATCAATTTTAGAGGCATAGTGCATAGGAACTTTTTTGTTTATAATGTACCTAAACCTAAAAAAATATAATTTTTACAATTTATTTAAAAAAAGTTTGTTTAAACAAATGGGCACCAGATTTCCGGCCGGCATCATCTTGATTCATGTTAAGGAACATCTCACGAATCTGAATATGCAAAAAAATCGAGTCGGAGTCTAAATCGATCTTTTTTCGGATCGCAAATACATCTATAATCTCATCCAAATTAATATTTATTTATTTATTTACGTTACACTGTTCTACCGGTACAAGAAACCCAATTACAGAACAGGAGAACTCGGTACAGTATGTATAGTATATAAAAATAAAACCTAAAATATAATATAATAGAGATTTTGTTTGTGACAAAAATACAAGTAGCAAACGGACGGTGCCATCATATAAAAGACAGTCTGCAGATATATGCTGATATGTTTCCTACTCCAATTTACCATTAATTAATTTTTTATAAACATTTTTATGCAAAACATCGCATTTCTTTTAATTTTTGGCTTATAAAATCTGAACTAACGAAGCACTCTGAATGCTATAAATTTATAGAGAATCGAAATACGAATAAAACGAGAGGTCGATCGATCCGATCGGATAATTAGAAACGAAGAAAACCCTAAAAATCGGAAAACATAGCGTTTGCTTAAAAATTCATTACTCCGCCATTTTTTAAGTTTTAAAGCTGATCCCGTGCACAAAAGTAGTGAATTATATGTATTTTAATTGTGCAAAAAGCAGACGCTGTCGGACCATTAGTTTTGATACAATATGAATTTTTTGGTGCTCTATATTGCAAAATTTCTGGATGCGTTGGAGGTAGTCCGATTTTAATTTAAACGTATATTCTAATTTTCCGATAAAATGATGCGAAATAGGTGAAAAATAGTTATAGTATAGTTTAATATTATTGTAAATGGTAGTAAGACAATGATAAAAAGAAAGAAAATCCAATCCATTTAAACTATAGAAATGATAAAATACAAGAATTTCTATTTAATTTTTCGCAGTGAAAGATCACGAAAAATATGACAAAATAAGATGCAATAGGATTCCAAATTGTGAAACATTATATATTATTTAATGACAGATTCATTTGTTATGTTTCTTAGTCAACAATCACAGAGGAAATTGACGACGTAACTCATCTATACAGGGTGTCCCGTTCATGTTTCAAAAAAACCTGTGCGCAAGTTCCTCATGGAAAAATAATAATAATAATAAATTTTTTTCTTAGACGCCCTATTTTCGAAATACAGTGTGTTGAAGTTGTTACTTTCGTTTTCCTTAATTATCTTTAAATCGGCTAAAGATAAAAATGTCAAAATTTGTACACGAGTAAACATCAACTGTGCGTTAAGAATAATGTGCAAACGATTTCTTTCTGAAAAGCAGTGTCGTCGATACAGAAGCGGTACAATCGAAGAAAAAATTTGTTAAAAGTCAAAATTGATTACATTTCTAAACGGTTCTGTAAACTCTAAAGCTTACTACAAAAAAAAGGTGTACTTGTCGAAATTCGGTAGCATGTAGCATTGAGTGAGCTGAAGACATTTAGCTAGCAACAGTATTTGCATTTAAGATTATAATTTTCTTACGTATCACATGAAACAGTTAAGGGCGCCATATTCTTTAAATAGTGTTTTCCACAAAGACAAATAATTTCAAACATTTAATAACTGAATAATCTAAAGCTTATCAAATAATAGGAATGTTATGTCATGACATCTGGGTATTTTCAAAGACGCCGCAGTAAAATGAATAAACAGGTGCAAAAAACGATCAAACCATCAAGGTTTTAGGTACTGAAATCTACGAAAATACTAACTTTTTTATATACAACTCCACATGTAAATATTCTTATAACATTTACTTGCTTAGTACTACATATAAAATTGTTTACTTTTATTTATAAGTAGGTACCTACGTGAAAATAATTCTTAAAATGTGGGGTTAGGATAACAGCAAACGCATGTTTTACAAACGCTTTTTTTTATTTATTATTTAATTGAGTAATTTTAAATAGTAACAATGAATAAACAGAACATCAAGGATTTTATTTTTGTGCTTACTTTTGTTCTACACGTTAAACTATAACACTACCATTACTAAAATAAACAATTGTTGAATGGACTGAATTGTTGATGGACATGAATGCTTAAAAAAAGCGATAAAAACAGAAAAATATTAGGAAAACAGACTCGGAGACATGCAGAACAAAACAGCTGCACAATTAAATAAATGTGCAAACTCGAAATAGTAGAGGAGATACTGAAATTGTCCCCCATTTTCTTCTATGCAACTTCATTTTTCTCGAAAATG
Source organism: Anoplophora glabripennis (assembly GCF_000390285.2). Classification (NCBI taxonomy): domain Eukaryota; kingdom Metazoa; phylum Arthropoda; class Insecta; order Coleoptera; family Cerambycidae; genus Anoplophora; species Anoplophora glabripennis. Next base: position 941,481 of record NW_019416404.1, on the reverse strand, counting down.
GTACATGCTACCGAATTTCAACAAGTATACCTTTTTTTTGTAGTATGCTTTAGAGTTTACAGAACCGTTTAGAAATGTAATAAATTTTTACTTTAAATATTTTTTTTCGATTGTACCCCTTCAATTACCTGTATCGGTGACACTGTTTTTCAGATAGAAACCGTTTGCTCATTATTCTTAACGCACAGTTGATGTTTGCTCGTGTACAAATTTTGACATTTTTATCTTTAGTCGATTTAAAGATAATTAAGGAAAACCATTTGGAAAGTAACATCTTCAACACACTGTATCTCGAAAACAGGGAGTCTAAGAAAAAAACTTTATGTGGACTACCCCCATTATTTTTCCATGAGGAACTTTCACACAAGTTTTTTTGAACACGAACGGGACATCCTGTATATTTTTCCCACTTTAAAGTATTGTCAGTTTTAATAGGCAACTTTTATGAATAAAACTATTAATTCTTAGGGATAAAATTTATGAAAACAGTTTCTGATAAATTTAAAAATAATTTATTTCTATTAAACCAGCTTAAAAATTTATTGTGTAATTATTGGGCTGCATTGATTTTTTTATTTAAAAATTTATTTCCACACAGCATGATTATTTCCATACAAAAACGGCAACATATAACTTTAAATTTGTCTAGATTAGTTAATATACCACTGCAAAAGATAAAACGCGATATCTGAATGTTGGATACTGAGAATTTATATCGAAACTTTAGGCCTTTTTTCTTCTATTAGACCTAAGTGGAATGAAAATTGCGAATATTTTGCGATATAACATGAACGCATGACTTTTAAATCAATTTCAGTCGCATTTAGTTTAAACTAATTCTGACATTCTTTAAATATTTTCAATTTACGTTTTCTCCGCGAGATACCACCACTACATGGAAGACAGTTTTAAGTTTCTGACGATTTAGGTATCTTCTTGTTTAGAATACGTGACACTTAACACCCAACCACCTAAAGTTCGACAGGAAAAATCTACTCTATCCCGAAACTTCCAGAAAACAACAGGAACTTCAGCTCCCCAATACGGCCCGATCGAAACGCGATTACCTAGCAACACAAACAAATAACCACGTAGGGAAACAGTTTGTATGTTAGTTGGGTTCTTTCAGGGATGGTAAATGAAATTTCAAGTTATTGCAAGTTGAATAGGAAAGAAACCGGTTCGATATGTCCGAAAAATTGTGCCTAACAATAAACGACAGCAATGATCCCAGCTATACCGGCCTGGTCCTACCTTAGTGAGTATAAAGAATTTATCTAATTACAAGACATGGTCGCTTGGAGAACCACATTGTTCCTTTATTGAACACGTGTTAATTTTATTAGGGCGCCCTTTGACATTTACAGCAGCAAAAGGGCCGTAATATGTAACAGTTAACAGACTTCAAAGCAGTCCAGGGTAACAACTCAATCAGGGTTGTTGCAGAACAATGGGTATTTGCAAATGTGCCTGTCCACTGAATTTTTTACACCTTCATAAATACGTTTAATAACTTCCTATAAATAACATCAGTTTTTAACTGCGCTTTATATAATTTTTCTCTCAAAAAATACAAATTTTGTATGCATTAAATTTGACACAAATGTCAATTGTATTCGGGAAATCAGGAAACTGTCATGCATAAAATCAGAAACATCAAAATTCAAACCTATAAAAATAGAGGTTTTCGGGAACTATGAACCTATTAACTGGTTCTATTAGATTACAGATCTAATCGTTCCTAAACTGATCTAAAGTTACAGATGTAGCCTTAGAGCATATACTACATGGAGGAAGCACGCTTACGGCGATAGTGTAGATGAGTGACTGAGAGAGAAAGAGATAGTTTCGGCACTATCTTTCTCTCGCCGTGGCACGTGATTGGCTAACGCTGGGACGATGGGCGGGATCTCCCCACTTGTCCTCAACGATTAGAGAGAGAGAGCGAGTGCCCGAACTATCACCCTTTCTCTCTACAGCGTCTACACTTTTTAATACGTGGTGCTTCCTAGCACCAGAAGATTCTCGGAAACTAATCCGATCGACCTTATTTGTTTCATACCTTGCTATCTAATTAATTTTTGAGGTTAAGACCTATTTATATGTCAATTTTTAATTTGTGGTTATATTATGGTGTGCCTATACCATAAACCTTATAAACTACTGAACTCGTCCAACTGTCATTTTGCCTATATGTATAAACGGCAATCGCACACACGTGTGCAAGAGAGATAGAGCTAGTGCGGGCTTATGCTTCGTTTACAGAACTTCGACTGTAGCGCACTACATTTAATTCAACCAATCAGCTAGCTATTCTCAATTCTTTACCCCTTTTTTCTCTTGGGTTCTATTCCCGTTTGAAGTTAAAATGATTCGCAAGCTCTTCTGAAGTAGTTGTTTTAAATAGTTTATATTATCTTGCTCTGCAAAACTATATCAATGCTTTCTTTTTCAACATATTATTTAAAGAGAAGTTTTGCTAAAACATATTATAAGCACAATTCAGTTAAAACTCTTTTTATTTATGTGTTTAGTTTGATGTTAAAAAATAATTTCAAGGGGGCAAAATTTTTACGTTAAAATGACATTTTTATTTTATGTTATCATCGGAAACAACTCTACTTGGTCATTATTTTCAGAAAGATGCGAAAAGTATAAACATGTTGGTAACATCATAACATCTTTTCTCCCTATGAAATTTTATTTTTTTCTCCATTTAAACGTCCCTTTACGCAATTGATCGCTGACCACGATTGCATCATATTTAGTTTTCATAAATATTTCACACACAAAAATTTATGAAATCTTTAACATGACTTTTACTCTAAGGTTTGTATATGGTTTTTTGTACCGGTATACCCGTGTACCATTTGTTTTACCGGTATTTGCCTGCATTAGCTTCATCTACCTTGCACACATCAGCGCGAATGACCTCTCTTTCTAAGGCCAGTCCATAGTTTACTAGGTCTATTGGCCTACACGCATGTGATGACGTCACTTGAGAGAAAGATTGACGAAACCCTGAAAATGCAACTTTCTGTCATTTCTTATTAATACAAACCGACCCTCTACCCATAAACCAGAATGTACTTTTCCGAAGGATTTTGGTGCGCTGAATTCTAATCCGAGGTCCAAATTTCTCAGTTGGCTCTGATCTTCGAGATATCTTAACCTAAAAGTACCAAAATCGCGATGTTTGACATATTTGAGGTTATGTTACATGGATAGGTAAATTTTTTTGCTAACACCATTAATGGGGTCAAAAAATAAGTCAAACTACTAAATTTCAACATGCGATTTCTCAAGAACGCAAAATGATATCGGGATAAATTGAAGACCCCATTAATGGTTTCAGCAAAAAAAAACCTTTCCACGTAACATAACTTCAAATATATAAAAAAATCGCGATTTTGGCACTTTTTTGGCTGTTGTGACCTATAAAGTAGGATCGTATTCGATGTAAAGTAGACCAAAAAATTGTAGGTCTTTTATCAAAGGAAAATTGTGTCATCATTTTTAGGACGAGTACGATGAACCATTTCAAATTTAAAATGAAACTGAATGTAAAATCTGAAATACCGCTTCATACGCACTGTGTTCTGGTAGTAGCTGTAGTCGCCCAGGTGCATCGAGTGTACGAGGTGGTCGGTTATCCGTCAAATACTAACTTGGCGAGCTTGGTCGTAAATCAGACACCGCCTTCAAGAAACAAGTAAATAACAGTGGCAAGTAGCGCGGTAAAATGTAAAATTAAAAAAAAAATTGTATTTATAATAAATTACATTTAAAATAATGAGAATAAAGGGATGAATGAAAAGATGATGCATAAACAAATTATTCAATTTCTAAACCCCTTAAACCCGTACTGCACTGGATCCCCTGACAGGCAATGATTTATTACTTTGCATCGAATATGATCTTACTATAAATATCTTCACATAATTTATTTTGTTATGAAAAACAAGTAACATTACTGACTTTTTAAATGTGATTCACACCATATGTAAACTATACATGCTTTAAGTATTGCTTATAGCTTCTTCGTCAATCGTGAATTAAAACTTTCCCTTGTCGATAAAATATTTATTACACTATTTTCACATTAGTACCTACTTGAACAAGCTACTGGTACTATGTAAATAGAATTATCACCTAAAACGTTTGCTTTTGATACTGAATTTTAATAATTCGTCATTTTATACTTATTTGGAGTTAAATTCCTTGGATTTGCGAGTCACTTTTAAAGCTCAAGCCGCCACCCATCCCAATCTAGCGGAAACTAGATCATTCATTCGATTAGCTGTCTGCGTTAACTTAAAAACGGATTAGTTTAATTTGTAGCAGACGTCCTCAGTTCAATGGGTACAGACTTTTAAAGCCCATGCAATGACGCTTTCTTTTGTTGTATTTCTGCAACGCAATCTAAATAGAATACAAATAGAATTTATAGAGAATTCAATTCAATTTTCGCTAAAAATTTCTAAATAATCGATACCGACTCCTATTTTTCACGACTTACAGTAGATTCGAGGACTCTATCAAAAGAATAAAATAGCATCCTTTTATAGTAAAATTGTATAAAACTTAACACGCGAAAGCTAAAGAAATATTTAAATGTTTTGATCATTACATTCAAAACAAATGGTTGCAGGTTCCAGTATATTCTGATTATAAAGTATGTTGATATGAGTTCATAATTTATTTACTTTTTCATCTCCGCTAAATTCATGTATCTTTTGAACCCACATTACGGGTTATATACATGAGAAAGGCATGTTATTGGCATGTTTCTCAAGCAGATACAAGTTGCAAACCGCTAAGGGATGTTTTTGCTTCTTGCCTAGGGGTAGATCTTACTAAATTAGACGAAACTTGAAAGCTATTAATAATTTATATTTGAGCACTGAAAGAAAAGCTTAATTATAAACTCAGAATAACTAAGGTATCGATCTGATTCAATTAAATTCTATATATTTTTTTAATTCTATCACATGAAATTAAACAATATTATTCGGTATCAAAATCTAAGTGCAAATGATATCGAACCTCGCAGACAAGTTTTCTAACTGCTGATATCGCGGGAAACAGCTATGTCCCAACTAATTGAACTATATCAGCAATGTCTAGAAAAGCTAGAAATTAACAATTTTTAAAATAAAATTAAAAATCCAACTGCTATTAATAAAAAAACTTTTACCTCACAATGAAATCGTTAAATAATGTAATCTTTTAAATAAACTTAAAATAAATAACTTTACCTAGGTTTTTGGTATCGAGGAATAGTGTTTGTGTCATTTGAGAAGATTTTTGTAAGAAAAAAAATTTATGAATTTATTTTGATTAACCCATTATAATAAAGCCAAAATACGAGAAAATTTATATTTTAGATATAAAATAACAACTTATACAGGATATTTTAAGATGAAATGATCAAATTTGAAATTGTAATTCTGGTGGTTAAAATAAGAAAAAGGTTTACAAAACGTCTCTTGAGCTAATTATTTATCTAATTAACTATAAAAATCTACTTAAATCAGCAATGCAATTTAATACACCATATCACGAAAAGTTCGAAAAAATACAACTTTTGTATTTTGCTAGAAGTAGGAAGAGACAGTACCGAAAAGGAAATCAACATTTCTACGCCAACCATTTTTTTTTAACTTTTTGAAACAATTACGTATAAACATTTTTCGTTAAACGAGGGTAATGTAGGTAAATGGAAAAAAGTAACTCGAAAATTTTGGAATAAAATAATAGATAATTTTTTCTTATAAACATTGCTAGGAGTTATAGTTTTTCCGAAGTCAGTTGAACATGTATAAAAACGCCTAGCAATCAAATTTAATAAGTGTCATAGGCGTCTCTAAAAAAGTTTTCTGCTAAAGGTAAAACATAATAATACTTTGTATAATGTGTATAAAATTACTATAATACTATGGCCAACAGCATATTTTAATTATTTATGTCCTCAAACAATTTTATTATATCGATGGTAAATTTTGGTTGACATATGAAAAAACATTTACGGGAAGGTATGAACATATCATTGCCAGGAAAGGATGATCAAAGGTTGTTAGTTTAGGTTAGATAAGTTATAAAATAAAAATAATCAACAATAACATAATTCCGCATTGGTGCACTGCACTGCTAGGCAATTTGTCAACAACAAATTTATGGCCCAGTCGCCCAGTGCGGTTGTGTTTGTGCGCCGTTTGCCCGCGCGCGCATTCTTCAACTGGGCGTATACATTTCTACCACCACCACGTTTAGTTCGACCAGATCTGTATATGGGTATGACTAAATAAATATGACAAGAAGTTTTTCAAATATTTCAATGCCGAGTTGCTGCGTAGCGACCGAACCTGGTACATACTGCCTAGCTCTTTGCTCTTCAATTGAGATCGGAAAGACTACAAGAGATCGAATTTCCATTATGCGAGAATTGAATTTCGAGAATTCTTAGTAGTAGTGACCGTAGATGTCTCAGCCACTGGTATAGCATAGGTGTTTAGAGTTTAGCAGATTTTTACCTTTAATTAGGCAAATCATTAACCCTAGTTTCATCACTCAAAATCGATCTTCTCCAGAAATATTTTGGAAAATGTGAATTTTTTCTTAAATTTATACACTTTGCTCATGGAAAAAGAATCATTTTCGGGTACATATTAGAATACAATCCGAAGTAGAAATAGTAATTGTAAGGGCGAGATACTTTTTGTATAAATATACAAAATACGTGCGTTATTTTACTGAAATGTAAATTTTAGTACAATCTGAAATATAAATATAAATAATATATTTTGTATTATACAATTACATAAAAAAAATTTTTTATGAAACAAAAAATTATTTTTGTGTGAAAAATATCTTACTTTAAATAAAATGGTGCCACTGCTTATTTAACAATATTTTTGAACAGTAATTCAAATGTCATTTTTAGTGTGATTGCTAGATTTCACATTTTGACATCTTATTTTTCCAGTATTTAATATTTTGTGTCGATCTACATCTATTCCAGATGGTGGGGAGAAACTGCTCAAACTTTAAGCAAGACTAATTTGTGTAGAAAAACGTTATATACAATAACAATCTGAAAAAGATAGACCAGCTACGATTAAAGATATTAATTCTCAAACTATTAAGTTTTTGTATGATTATTTACATAAATGAAACTTGGCAACGTCGCACATTGAAGAATGGTTAATTTGCTCGCGCGCTGACATTCTACAAAACTTTGAACTAAAATCTTTTTAGTTTCAGTTTGCGTTTTTCGTTTAAAAGGACTAATAAAATAAATCAAGCAATAGGGACGATTCCTGAAAAATTTTTAAAAAACTTACCAAGTGATTGTAACTGTACCTAATTATATATTTAACACTAACCTAACCTAACTTTGTGCCCCCGTAATATAAGTTTCCATCAATCTCTCTCTCACACACAGCTGCGATCTGTACGACGTTGCCAGTTATCGAAACTAAGAGACTCAAATATGCTCTAAAGTTTTCTGCTTGAACTCCGTACTTGGAATATAACTAACTACCTTAATAAATGGTCCACGTTTTTTATACTAGCCTTTGAACCTTTACTTTACTTTAAGCTAATTGAAATGACATCATGGGATGAGAATTTTAGGAACTTAATAGTTTTTAAAGAAAGCACATGCGAAGAGTCAAAGCGAGATCACACGCATATGCGTGCGTTCTCGCTCTTCAATGATTATGGTGAAACTTTTCCTCAAACGCATGCGATGTTTCTCATTGTGCTCCATTCATTCCTCCTAAAGATGTCTTCAGATGAAGTAGTTGTTATAACAACGGTAACAGCGGTGCTCAAAAACCGACAGATTTCGGCTCGCTTCATTCTCGTTCGCAACCTTTCGCGGTCCACACTAAAATATGCATGCGTTCTCGCTTTGACTCGCCGCATGTGCTTTCTAGTTTGTACCCACCTTAAAGTACAATAATGGTACGCGTTTGGTACCCTGTAGAATAACAACAAAAATATAGTTTGTCAATTACTCAGTTTCTTATGCCTGAAAGACTGAGTCCTGAAATATTCTATAATAATAATGTTTTATAAAAAATTAATCATATCCTGACGAATTTCGATCGTCTACAGGGACAAAATAACAATTTTCCGTCTCATCCCGTTAAAACTTATATTGGCCAAACCTCCCAATTCTTTTTTCCATTTTCCCACACTAATTCTGTTCCGTAATCATTTCCAGCCGAGTTATCTGCCGGCAGAGATACAGGCGGGCGGGCGTACTCCAGAGAAGGCAGTTCATAAAAGAAATTAAGGACCACGAACTTTTGCAGACACAGGCCCTGCACGGCGTGAGGATCCACAGGGAGTTCTGCAACGCGAACCTCTGCGCGCCTCGCATCGAGGACATGGTCAAGCTTACGAATCAGCAGAAGCGAAAAATAGAAGAGATCCTGAAGTAGGATTGTTTGAATAAGTTCGACTCGGATCGTAGAAGTTTCAAAATAAATTGCTTTGAATTCAGTGTGTACCTCGTTTTCTTTAATCCTTATCTGACCTATAAATACAGGGTGTATTTTTGTGAAGGAACACAAACACCACATGATCATAATTCTTTCAAGTAACTGCTGACGGGTAGTGATTTCAACATGGTAGACAAGCGGTTTCATATGTCCCCATAAATAAAAGCCCAAAGGTTTTAGATCTGGAGAACGCGGTGGCCTTGATATTGGACCTTCTTGACCTATCCATTTATTCGGGAAATGATCATTTAGCAGTTACTTGTCTCCCTCTATGTGGTGGTGCACCATCATGCTGATACCACATATTAATAATCCGGTCAAAATAGACTAAAAAATAGTGGTAATTTTACAATAATTCGCATAGAGAAAGGTCTTTGGTACACTATTACGAGGGTGGTCTGAAAAGTTTCCGACCTCAACATGAAGATGGCAGCACTCGTAAATAAAAGCTAGTGAATTTCGTTGTTCATCTGTTGACAGTTACTCATCAAAGTTTCAGCCATTTTGGACGCACAGTTGTTATGTAACAGTCGTTTGAGTGAGTTGATGTGAGTGTTTTTATGAGAATGAACAAAATCGACGAGTATCGAGCTGTCATTAAATATTTGTTTTTGAAAGGTAATACGCCTACGCAAACCAAAGATAAGTTGGATTCTGTGTATGGGGACTCTGCACCATCATTTACCACAGCGAAATTTTGGGCAGCTGAATTTCAACGTGGCCGTAAGAGCGTGACGTCCAAAAACTGCAACTACCGACGAAAACATCGCCAAAGTTCACCAAATGGTGCTAGACGACCGCCGAATTAAAGTGAGAGAGATAGCAGAGGTTATGAACATGTCAAAAGAACGTGTTTGTCACAAATTAAATCAACATTTAAAGATGAGAAACATTGGGTGCCGCGTTTGCTCACGTTAAACCAAAAACGTGTTCGAATGAACATTTCCAATGCTCTGTTGGCGCAGTTTAGGCGCAATAAATCCGAGATTTGACGCCGATTAATTACTGTAGATGAAACTTGGATACACCATTATACGCCTGAAACAAAAATACAGTCCAAACAGTGAACTGCAAAGGGGGAACCGGCTCCAAAAAAAGCAAAAACTGTTTTTTCGGCTGGGAAAGTGATGGCGACTGTTTTTTGGGATAGTCATGGAGTTATTTTAATCGATTATCTTCAAAAAGGAAAAACAATTACAGGAGCATACTACGCATCATTACTTGACAAGCTGAAGGCAGAACTTGCGGAAAAACGGCCAGATTTGCAGAAAAGGAAAATCCTGTTTCACCAAGACAACGCACCGTTTCACACCTCAGCGGTTGCCATGGCGAAAATCCACCAATTACGGTTTGAACTGCTTGACCATCCGCCTTACTCACCAGATTTAGCCCCCAGCGACTTTTTTTTGTTCCCTCATCTAAAAATTGCGCTCGGAGGACAGAGATTTTCGTCAAATGAAGAGGCAATCACCTTCGTGAACAATTATTTTGCAGAGAAAAACACCGCGTACTATTTGGAGGGGTTACAGACATCGCTGGGAGAAGTGTGTAGAGTTACAAGGACACTATGTTGAAAAAAAAAATAAATTCTGAAAAAATGTATATTATCTTTGTTATGTCGGAAACTCTTCAGACCACCGTCGTATAAGTAAAATGTCAAAAGTCCCCACCAATCCCATGCGTGCTAAAAAATTTATTCAAGGTCAAAGGTCGCAAATATCGGTTTTTTGCATTAACCCAGCTACCATCTGTGAAAGTTTATTATAGAGTTTATAGAACACCCTGTATATGTTTTAAAACTGACATATATTCCGACCTTTGGAAAGCATGTCGTGGTCTCACCAATTTTAAAAACTAATGTTTAAGCCTAACGTTGAAAACTGTCGTCCCATAACAATAATTTCCAACTTTGCCAAGGTTTATTTTAAATACCTATCTTTACAGAATTCAATTTATGATAAAGTTAGAAATTGTATTAACAAAGCTCAGCATGGTTTTGTTAGTGGAAAGTCGACAGTCACAAGACAAGTTGACGTAATTGATACTGATTTTTCTAAAGCCTCTGACAGGCTTGACCACCGTATTCTACTAAATAAACTTAACATGATTTTCACCTCATTATAAATAATATCTTTGCTTCATATCTTAACGATAGGTGTTTATATGTAGACTACTGTGGTTTCATGTCTGTTAAATTTGATGAAACATCTGGTGTTTCTCAAGGTTGAGTCTAGGACCCCTAGCTCTTTAATTTATTTATTAATGACATTGTTACCAATGTTAATGTGAACTGTCTACTCTATGCCAACGTCACGAAATTGTTGCGGGTGATGATAAATAATAATAATTAATGTATAACATTACAAAACGGTTTGGAAGCAGTCAATGCATGATGTGATCTAAATAAGTAGTTGTTGAATGTTTCTAAATGTTATACATTGTATTATTCGATGAAAACACTTTTCATTCATAATCTGTATGGAGAAGTCTTGCATAGAGTCAATGATATTGTTGATTTGGACAATGGCACACACATAGTGTCCATATGAGTTTGCAGGTAACACTATTCACAATGGGTCAATCAGCAGATCGGTATTAAATTTTAAAGAAGGGTTCAAAAACAGGAAAGCCAACTTATCGTGTTCTCTTACTGCAAAATGCTCTCAGGATACCATTATGTGAACTATAAATTGATTTGTTAGAGATGTTGGTTGTATTTTGTAACTTACAGAATTTTTCACTCAAATATGTCTCTGATCGTAAAATTCCACAAACTCATAAAAAATAGAACAGTATTGTGTCAAGTACGTCAAGAAAACTTCAAAATTAATTTTTGAATTCATCCTGGAAAGACATGTTTTCAAATTCATACCAAAGCGGATTTCTGTCGATATTCTACAGCGTCGGAAGTAATCCATTAGCTCTTTGGGATAAACATGTAAGTCCATTTACAAAATTGTAATTTTAAAAACATAGTACAGCCTGGTAGGTACTTATTTTTATTAGTTCAGATTTTTTTCTCCGCAAAAGAAAGGTATAAAGGAATATGTGTGCTAAATTAATTTTTTGTTCCATTCTTATTGGTTGTACAAGGTGAAAAATGGACATATTCGGAGGGTTGTAGACGATGATGTCAAATCTCTCGTTCTTGAAATAGCTGGAACTAATGTAGCTACCACGTATATCACTTGTCCCATACAAGCCAGGGCATCTCTGGGGGTGCAACTGCCCTTTTTGGTGATGGTCATCAAGAACATGAAGAGATATTTCACATTTGAGATACAGATATTAGGTAAGAAAAGAAAAGAAAATATTTAGATTATTTTCGGCAATCGCTTTAAGAATTGTACACCATCTTTGATAGTATTCAATCCAAATTTTTGAAGAAACCATAGAGGGATTTTTAAGAACTCAGCATTGTTTTAAAGGTAAGTTAGTCCATGTAAAAGGTACAAGTTCAGTAAGTAATTTTCTTTGTATCCTAAATCCCAATTTCCAATGTTTGGACCTGCTGTGAAATATTATTTGGTAGTAGCCAGGTGAAAGATTGAGAAAGAATGTAAAAGCCTTCTTGGACTGAAAAGATACGGAGGATTGAAGTCTTCAAGCACAGCTGAAGACTATGTACTTGCGATTATAAAAAGAAAATTTAAGAGAACTTATCCCTATTATTAAATTCTGTTTAGAATTTTATATTTCAATTTTGTTTAGTCCACAGAAGTTTCTAAAGTTTGAGGTTTTTATTTGACTGTTTTTCTTGCTCTTACAAACAGTAGTCGATGCCCTTCATTCATAATTTCTTCCCATACAGATGATAAAGATATGCGTCGCAGATTTCGAGTGTCCAATTTTCAATCTTCAACTAAAGTCCTGCCATTTTGCACCACCATGCCAATAGGCCTCAGTGACGGTTGGAACCAAGTGCAATTCAATTTGGCTGACTTTACAAAGAGAGCTTATGGTGAGAAATATTTGTTTATTTGACGATAAATATTTAATTTATTAAACGAATTTTTTTCTGAGAACCTCTCGATTAATAAATTTTTCAGTTTAAGTTGTCTTACAACAGCACTTTTTTTTTGTACAATGTTTTTAAGGATGAAGGCAAAAAAGATACCTGGTTCTATTTTTCTTAAAGACTAACAATTTAAGTACCTTGTATACAAAAACGTTTTACCTTAATTTACTTTGCAAATAAATTATTTATATTTACCCAATTATGTATCTAATCTACATAGCTAACGTAGAAGACTTAATATTTTCGAACATTTCTTTGCAAAATGTAAAACGCGACGCGTATACTTTTCATAATTTAAAAATTAACAAAAATTTATAGACCTTGAATGGTTTTTGATAGGGTCTACTTATATGGAAACCACTAGAGTACAAATTCACGCCAACGTCCGCATCCGCAGAATATACTTTTCGGACAGGCTCTATAGCGAGGAGGACATGCCGAATGAATTTAAACTCTTCGCTCCAGGTGCCAAGCAGAAAGAACCTCCAGAGAAGAAGAAAGAATCCATTGCTAAACCCAAGGAGGGTAAGTACATATAGCAAACCCAGCCGTCATTTTATCACTCACAGTAATTTCTTGGCAGTAGAAGAACCTATGAGGAAGTCAGTTGAGAAGGTTCCGGACGAAGTTCCTCCAATACCGACGACGCCGATGGAGGATGATAAGACGAAAGCACTGCCGGACATCGCTGCCCCCAGCCCAGTAGATACGGGGGCGCTGAACACTTCGGAGGTGGATATGAAACCGGAAGAGGCGGAAACTGTGGAAGCACCCCCAGAGGAAAAAGAGGCCGTTGAAGCCGCCGAAGTTCCAGAAGAGAGTGCGGAAGTGACTGCGCCCGAAGAAGGCACGGAAAGTCCTGTTCCTGAAGAAGGCGGAGAAGCCCCTGCGAGTGGTAAGGAAACAAAAATATTATGTAGTTCTGTATTATCACAGCGGTGGCGGATACCTCCACACTTGACCCAACTTCGTTTTTATTAGCTCCAACAGAAGAAACAACTGAGCAAGCGCCGACGGAGGCTACTGAAGAACCCGCTGCTACTACCTCAGAACTGGCCACCACAGAGGAACCTGAGCCAACCACAACGGAGGAACCAGCATCCACAGAAGTAGCCACCACTGAGGAACCAGGAACCACAGAGGCACCTACAGAGTCAGAAGTTGGTTCTCCTGAGAAATAGACATGTCATAGATGATTATTGAATGTTTTGTAATTCTTAGAAATCATTAACATGGATATAATTTAAAGTAACTTATTTGCAAATTGTCTGGATTTTACTTTATATTTAATATTTACAATAATAAATACACTTTGGTTTAGTTTAGAAATTATGCTATTGATAGAAGATTCTCGATTTTATATTTCGGAACATAAAGATCCATCTGTCGGTTGTTTCAATATCTAATTGATAATACGTTCCTGTTTATAATTCGAAAACAACATGAGAACAACTTATCCAGTCTTATCACCTGCGAGGTAAATTTTTGAACGCACTTTCTCTGTCGGGCCATCTGCTATGTAGATGTCAAAATTACAGAATGTTTCATTGTTGCGACATCTATGAGCGTATGACATAGTGAAAATATACAGAACTCAAACTCAGTCAATTCCGGTCAGGGTTGTCCAAAATTACCATAAAAAATACTGGATCTTCGGGATGTTGGACGTACATTCTAGAAAGTATACAATATTGTTCATTGTGATTATCCAGTTTTAAAAAATATATAATTTTAATAAATTAGCCAATGCATAAGAATTTACTATTCCTATAAAGTTACTTTAAACTGTTAAAGTTAAAAAATAAACATGTTATAAGATTAATCTTGTAAAACACGAATAATTTTATTTCTGATTTTATTATCTAAAAACTGTCTTATTAAAAATGCATAAAATTCTGAATGTAGTTTTGTCTTATTTTGTTTTAAAAATAGGTGGGCTGTTAAGTAGGCTACCTTTACCAATCAAATTTAGGTCACTGCTGAAATACTAGAATATTATATTTTATAAAAAAAATTGAAATATATACAAAATGATTCCATCGAAGTCTTTTAGTATTTTTAGCGATTAATTTCCTATCCATATTTATCACAGTTCATATTATCTTATACAAAATATAACAGTAACACTACACTGTTTAAATAGCCAGTATTTTGCCGCCATACTATGTTGAAGAATAGGATTAATAGGAATAATAGGAGTATTTTCGTACCTAAAGTAGTGTGCAAAATCCCTGACTGTCTGAATTTTTACAATATTGTGGTAGGATAACTAAATCCAAAAAAGAACCATAAAAAATGGAATCGAACAAAGTTGAGTGAATTCATCGAAAAAAGTGTCTTTTTGTTGATCAAGCATTCTTCTGTCCAACGTTTCTGTCAGTGGGTTATTTAGCATCATAATTTTGATAATAGTATTGCCAATTTAGGGTTTAATATAATGTAATTTAACTCAAAATGTCTCATCATACAAAATTCTGCTTTAATTGATGTGTGCGCCTTCTGTTATGGTTTTGAATGCATTTGATGTAAGTAAATATAGGTTATGTCACAATTTTTTTAAAGTAAACCAGCTTTATTTTCCAGAAATTTTTACTGTAGTATCAATGTAGTCTGGAAATGGTGTGTAAGGAGGAGGTTTTATTCTGGTTTAAGGACTTGGATGGTTATAAAAGGATAGATGTGTTATATGAGTTACTAAATATGTGTTTACCTTTTGAGTTGCGTTTCATAGGTTCTTGCATAGAAGAACTAGGGAAGCATACTTATCAAGAATTGCGGGGACCTACTCTCACAGCAAATGATTTAGAAAAACTTTCTAAAGATGTGTCGTTTAATCAGGGTATTTTAGATGAAAATGTTCGACATCGAGTGTTGGTGTATATATCGTTACTATCATCTAGGAACTATAGTGTAGCAAATTGGTTGTATAAAAAGGTATTAAGGACAGACCATATTGAAGATTATTTAGTGAAAGAGAGGGGTAAAGATGAAGTACTCCATAGTGAATTTTTATTATTGTATACGATGGCTTTACACCATCCCGCATTTACATTTGACCAAAAACAATTTTTTAGTAAAGTATTGGCACATTTAATTGATTTTAGGGAAAATCGTGTTTCTGCCAAACACTGTGCACTCGGGTATCCGCCTGGATTTGGATATCCAACCCAGAAGGTAAATATATCTTACTTTAATTATATCATACAAATATCTGATGGAATGATAGTGAATTTTATATTGTTTTTTTTTTTTAATTTAAACATATTCCATTTCCCTACAGTGAAACAACTATATTTCAGACAATTGATTTACAATCTTGTATATATAATATCTTGAGTCGTGCCTACTACATTTTCTAAAATTAGGTTCAAAAATAGGTAAAACATTAACAAAATTTTTAAGAAAATTTCTCAAATTATTTGCTGCAGCTACATAAATACTATTTATAAATTTATCTGGTAATAAGAAAGAGAGTACCATGCGGATAAATTAATTTATTTCTGAACTTTTATCTTTGTCACGTTCTTTCTATGATCTATCTAAATTACAGATCGATCTTTATTAGCTATATTATATTCACATGAGATTGTTTATGCAAGTGCATAAATATACAGTTTTTGCAATGTCAATTAGTTCATATCACACGACCTTCAACAACTTTAAAAATAACATAAAATGTAAGGAAATAAAATACAATGTTGGTAATATTAGGGGAATTACAGTCCTGAGTTTTATATTTATTTAAAGTATTGAAGTTCATCTCTTCTTTCTAATAATCAAGGTGACGTATATGATTATTATATGCTATACATATTATCTTCGACTATTATAGGTAGTTGCAGCATTTGGAAAAGTTGCCCATATACTCTCAATTGAAATTATAGTTTATATTATAAATTAAGAACATATATGTACATTGGGTCAAAAAATTCCAAATCGTATGATTTTATGAATATTTAAAAAATGTGGACGTACATACATATATGCATATAATCTAGAATATTAAAAAAAAATAATTGTTTGTTATAGTCCATCGGAGTTAGATTCTAATGTACTGTTTTGCAGAATGCAATAAATTTACTAAGTACCTATTTAATTCCCTGTGTAAAGTTTCTTAGAAATTTTAGGTGTTAATTAAATTTCATTAAAAAAAATGTATTAATTACGTTGGTACTTTAATAATTGGAAATGATTAAAACTTTTCTGATCAGTAATTAGTGTCACGCTTGATTTGCAATTTTGAGAAAGCTAACAAAAAATGCAGATTATTAACATTTATGTGTTAAGGTGAACTTTTTAACAGTATTTGTATTATATTTATAAATTTTGTTAAAGGAATTGTATTATTATTCTCAAATAATGATCATAAATTTATTTTTTTTTTTGATGTTAGCCCCCCATCTCATTAAAAAGCTAAACACAATTTTTATTAATTTTGTTTCCGTATAGTATTGAATGCATTGTTTGATAAAAAAATCAAATTTTTGCTAGCACCTGATATATTATCAGTTTTTAATCTCGTAAGTTGTTTGAATATTTTTATGATAGGAAAATATTTGTAATTTATATAAAATCTCAGGTTTATCACGTAATTGTTATCTAATACGTAAATACCAAACAAACGGAGGCATAATAACTTGATAAAACATGTGCCGATGCAGTTAGGATTTTTTTTTTCTGTTCTGTACTAATTAAATAGTAAATGTTTTTGTGACACAAAAAAAGCTATTAAAATTTCTGTCATAGATCTTTAGAAAAAATCGATTAAACCTTCAGTTAATCACCATTGTTGCTAAGTTAAAATATAATCCACAACAAGTTTTATTATATTCAGTCTTTTTTTTATTAATTAGAAAACTACTTAGTTTAAAATTTTATTTTAACAGATCCATGACATACCAACGATACCGGTAAAGGTCGCTCCGACGTCATGTGGTGACACGCCCGCTACCTTTCAGCATCCACCCGGTCTCACACATTTACCACCCCCGCCCCATATAGACTTTATCACTCCTATGTGGAGCAGGCCGGGATTTCCATACGGTGCTCCAGAGGTAATAGCGCGATATTGTCCTTGTTTTTTTTAATGTTCAATACAAGGTGCAACTTTATGTGGGTGTTAGTTTTTAAGGGGTAATAGTACATGTTTACCTGAATACGAATATGAATTTTTTTTTTTTCAAATAAATAGTCGAGTTCTATGTAATTAGTTTTTTAAAATGCTCTTTACTTCTTATATACGCCGCCACTGATACTTATGTATTTATAACAAGATTGTTGGCAACTACAGTGCACGTGGAGGGAGATAGTGCGGGACAATGGTGACGAAGCAAAAGGGGTCAGTTGTTCCGCATTTGAGTCTGGTACATCTAACTATGAATTTGAATGTTTTGCATCATTATTATATTCTAAACTCCATATCCTGAGGCCACATAAAACAACAAATTCAGAGAAGTGTTATAAAATCATATGAGTAAACAGACTATTTATTTTTGTGTATTTCATTTATCAAAAGCCTCTGTATAAATATGACCCCCACTCAACGTTACACCCTGTATATTCCAAAGATCCAATGAATTACAATTTTTTTTTGTTGTATAAGTTTTATAATTTCCGATGACAGTTTAGCTCTAAGTTACTATTTTGTGATAATTTCTATGACTGAAATTTAAGGAATTTTTAGTGAATCAAAAAATTATTTTCTTATCGTCTACTGTTATGATCAGCATATCATCATTGCGCCTTCAAAATGCGCCATGTGTATTTTATCAACTTGTTCGGAGGAGTTAAAAAACTGTTTCTTGGACCTTTTTATTTAAGAATTACACCAATTATTTTTAATTTTACCGCGGACAGTCACAATTCTGTAGAAAATAATACGACTGTTTTTAGCCAGATTATGCGGTCTTTTAAAATATATAAAGCGCAATTATTACTACTACATTTAAAATTTAGTGAACAACTGTGATTAAATAATTTAGTAATTAAAGCAGTAATATAATGAATCGAATTTAGAGCTTTGTCCTGAAAGATTAACTGGTTTAGATTGAGATACAGATTTATCAGTTTATTTCATTTTATAAAACTATTTCGTGACCTCAATTAGCCTACTTAAAAATTTAAAATATTTATCAGTTGTTCAGTTGACAAATTATCTATTGCTTGAAATTAGTATTTATATTTTTTCTCTGAATAGAGTTTAATTGATGTTGGGTTACTATTAAAATTGGAATAAATAAACTTACTTTTTTTTTGTTCCACAGTGTATTTTTGCCACACTGAAAAGATTTTTTAATTTTAAATATTTAAATTTTTTTGCAGTGGCAAAAATACCGAATTAAACAATAAATATATAAATTTATTATAAATACTACCATAAAATCAGCAATTAGGTAACATAATTATTATAAAAATATGAAATTTTCAGAAAATTATGTCTATTACGAAATCAAATTATTAATTGAAATTGAAATATCATTTATCTAATCATACAAGTTTGTTTTAGTAAAATTAATTGTGAAACTGAAAAGTTTATATTCTGGGTGGCTTGATCACCACAGGGATCTCATAAACAATAAAAGATACAAAATTTAAATCATAAATAAGTTGCATGACATCAGCGGCTTTTGAAAGATGGCTTTAATTTTCTTAGAGCTTTCATATATTACTATAGTAGGATCATATTCGATACAAAGTAATAAATCATTATCTGTCAAGGGATCCAGTGCAGTACGGTTTTAAGGGGTTTAGAAATTGAATAATTTCTTTATGCACTATGAAGGGAAAAATCCCTTTATTCTCATAAACTATTTATTCTAAACGTAATTGATTATAAATCCAATTTGTTTTTTAAATTTTACATTTTATCTCCGTACGCGCCACTGTTATTTACTTGTTTTTTGAAGGCGGTCTCTGATTTTCGTCCAAGCTCGCCAGGTTAGTATTTGACGTATAACCGACCACTTCATACACTCTATGCACCTGGGCGACTACAGCTACTACCAGAACACAGTATATATGAAGCGGTATTTCATGTTAAATTTCAGATGGTTCATCTTACGCTTCCTAAAACTGATAACACGATTTTCCTTTGATAAAAACCAACAATTTTTTGCTCTACTTTGCATCAAATAAGATCCTACTATAGATAAGTGGAATTTTATAGACACCAATTTTCTTCTTTTTTAATAACTATAATTATGTAGAATAGAAGTTTGAAAACTTCAAGTATTATGTAAACCAAAATAAGGAAAAAGAATCTTATCAAGGAATGTCCAGTAATGCTTCAAATTATAGATGAAACTGTTCGAAAATAAAAAAAGCTAATTTTTTAAATAATTATCTCTGAAGATGCTCGATGCAGAGGGGTAAAACTGAAGCTCACAATATACATATAATTAATGTTAAAAATCCACTAAATTCATATACAGGGTCGGAAAGTCCCCATGGTTCATCGGCTGTTACGTGAGAGCGATAAAGTAAGTCACAGAAATCCGTGCGATAGAGAAAGATGGCTATAATGAAGGCGTCTAATAGTCACCGCCCATTTCGTCCTTCCACAAATAAGAAGTGGATCTTATTTGTGGAAGGGCGAAATGGGCGGTGACTATTAGACGCTTTCATTATAGCCATCTTTCTCTATCGCACGGATTTCTATGACTTTCTTTATCGCTCTCACGTAACGGCCCTTGAACCATGGGGACTCTCCGACCCTGTATACCTAATTAATCAATTGGTGGAAGAGATATTTTGGAAGTTTGCTCACTACTTTTAATTATTTTAATTTTATTTGAAAAACAAGCCATGTACAAAGTAATACGAGCATTATATATAAATAAACTATTCAGGAAAAATTAGTGTCTCACTAAGCAAAAAAAGTGTTTAACTGATAATCGTTGGTTAAACTGTTTACTAGTAATTATATTTTAAATGTGTTTTGTACATTACTACAGATAGTAGGGAATAGCTAATGATTTTTCTAGAAATGCGATTTTAATTGAAATATAAATGTAATTCATGTAAAACCGGAAAAGATCATTGGCCTAGGAAAATGTAAAATGTGTAAATCAATGACTATTTTGACATTTTCAGTGTTTTGCAATTATAATCCCACTTCTAGTAAAAAAAAATAAAAAATTCTGTAAGCTTTTTCTATAAAACAAGCTCTTCTATAATTATTTTATATTCACTGAAGTACCTAATAACAATAATGTAAGATAAAACAAGTTATAAATTGAAATCGATTGTTGAAAAAAAAATCTTTAAAACCACCAGAAATTAAAAATAGTGATCTAATTTTCAAAATATATAGTGGCATCAAATTTCATTGATACTTGGTGTTAATGACTCCCCATGTATGTCACTGGTTGATATGTATGTTCGGAAAAATTTTTCAGTTAAACATATCAGTAGTCTGCCTCAAGCGTCTTCAAGAGATATTTTTGAAAACGTGAAATATTTTTCAAAGAACCCCGTACAAAACATATGGAAATTGAACACCAATCAATTTTTATGAAACTTCGTATTTTGATAGTCCTCGTCATGCTGATCAAAAGTCTCAATCGGCACGAAGCTCTACATCCCCTTCCAACCCCCCAAAATCAGGGTAATGAACTTGATAGATTACAGGTCAATTGGCTGACCGGAATATTTCACTACTGTAGTCGAACCTACAGACACCTGTACCATAACTAGGCTTAAGACTATCAATGGGCACCGAGCCCTGCAACCCCCACCAACCCCCCAAAGGTCAGGGGGATGCACTTGACAGATTATCGGTCAATAAAACTACCGAAATATTTTACTGTTGTAGTGGAACATGCAGCCACCCAAACTGTAACTAGGTTTAAGACTACTATCTCCAAAACACTTAATCCTCCATCCCTCTCCCTCCCCACTAACTACCAAAGCCTGTCATGTGACTTTTCCCTACTTACTGGTTGAGTAACTACTTAATTGTGAATTCCATCTCACAGCCACCTAAACAATCATTACTCTATATTCTCCAACGTCGACCCCCGACAATTGAACCACCCACCACCAACCCAAATCCCACGGTTGGGGTCGGACCAACCCCAGTTCTTATCGAAGCCTGACATGACTTATCCCTGCTTACGGCTTATGAAACCGTTCAATCTTGAATTCCATCTTACACCCATCTTATTGTTTAATACAGCCTTTTAATAATATATTATATATTTAATAACCCACAAGAAGTATCAAAACCTGACATAAGATTTTTTGCTGTTTGTGGGATGTGAATCCCTGGCTGTAGGTTCGACTGCAGCAGTAAAATATTTCAGTAGATTCATTGACCGATAATCTGTTAAGTGCATCCTGCTGACATTTGGGGGTGGCTTTGGGGTGTTGGTGGGGGTTGCAGGGCTCGGTACCCATTGATAGTCTTAAGCCAAGTTATGGCATAGGTGTCTGTAGATTCGACTACAATAGTGAAATATTACGGTAAGCCAATTGACCTGTAATCTGTCAAGTTCATTATCCTGATCTTTGGGGGTGATTTTGTGGTGTTGGAAAGGGTTGTAGGGCTTCGTGCCCATTGAGACATTTAATCAGCATCACGAGGACTATCAAAATACGAAGTTTCATAAAAATTGACTGGTATTCAATTTCCATGTTTTGTGCGGGGTTCTTTGTATCTCTAAATGAAGCTCTACATTCCTTCATCGGACTTTTTTTTCTTATTTTGACTACTTGAATTAAAATTTTAAGTTTGTCCAATTAATCTGTAAACATCTTGTATAAGAAATTTGAAGGGGTCATTCAAAAACGTGTGGCGTTGCACAGCTGTTTTGTTATTTAAAAGTGCTATTCGTACAAAAGAGTATTTTCTACAAACACAAAATATTTTAAACAGTTAATAGCTGAACTGTTTAAGACTTATTGAATAACAGTAACTATGTAAAATGCTCCATCTACGGCGCGGTTTAACGGACTGCAATATATTGCATCATTGCCGTCTTTTATTTATTGAATTATTGCAATCGCTATACACATTATATTGCTCTTTCAATCATATATTTTCTATTTATATTGTGCAACTAATTGCTGACAAATGTAATAAATTGTTGCCAGAAACGATTACATACAGTCGACAAGTTGATTTTAGATATATATATTGCTCATCACCTTCAATAAACCGTACCATGGATGGGCCCTTTTGTGATACCTGACTAATGCACAACGATAAAAAAAAATGGACTAGACACTTTTTTCATCATAATGAAATACATGTATAGACCGAACTTAGGTGAGAATTGTAACCGTTTTCCTTATTACCGGTTTTAGAAATGGCAATATAATTATTGTAGAATTTTACATTTTTTCTGTAACTTTAATGGCATTTAAAATTTATAGCACTGAAATTACGTCGATTTTCCTCCATTTTCCTTAACTTATATGCTCAGTTTAATTAACTTATATCTTTTACGTTTCCGCAATCCTCCTGGGGGAATTCTTCACTGAATCAGGCTGTATAGCTATTTTTGTATAAAAATAATTTAATTCTACTAGTTGCGACTTACTAATTTGCAGGTGCCACCTTTCCCACCTCCTTCCATATCACCGTTAGTTAGTCAAGCAACTTCACCTAATCAGAGCAGAAGTACCTCGCCGCACAGATCCCAGATGAGTATAAGACCGCCGCCACCTCCGCAGGTGTTGCAGCCGCCGCTGGCAGGGCCACCACCTAACGTTCCGATGAACGGCCCACCGCCACCTCTGGATATAATGCCAGTCTCTGTGCATCCGCAGCCATCACTAGATCAGCTCTCTCAAACTAATCTGCCTGTGTATAGTAACCCCGACTTAAAGTTGGCCGAGGACGACTTAGCAAAGGTATTTAGTTTAGAAGTATTTGGCTTGCGAGTCGGGTGAGGTATGTTTTTCAGTTCGTAGGAAGTTTTAGTGAAGGTAGCTACAGTAGGACTTCTTGTATTTAATACTCAAGGGTCAATCGGTTGCTGATAAATGAAAGAGCTAGTTAATTTTACTAATTAAACATTTATTTTTTTTTAATTTTAATTTTAATATACAAAAACTACAACGGTATTAAAAATAACTTAGGTATTTTGACTTTTAAAAATAAAAAAAATGATACACTAAAGAGTATGTCTAAAATATAAATACAGCAAAAAAAAACAGGTACATTTTCTTTCCCAGATATGTTTTTTCCCCATTAGCTCCTAAAATTTAATATGCCTTAAACAAGGTATGCTTTTTTTCTAAACTTCTTAAAATTTATTTATTTCAGTGTAGTAGAGTTGTTTCAAAATCTTATGAGCTTTGACCTTCATATGCGCAGAAACATAATTCCGACTGTCGCCTAAATTATTCTACGTCCTAAAAACATTACATCCATTATTCTCAGTCTATCTCGAGCTCTCGTAGCGTAAACAAGCCTTATCCGATTACAAATATCATAATAAAATGCCCTATTCTTTATTATTTTAATTTAAACAATAAAAATATATAACAAGCGTTCAAATAAAAACGTGGTCGAAGTTGGCTCTGACACATTGGACGTAGGGAGTAACTTATAGCGACCAACTTAACCTCATTTCTCAACGAGCTGTATAGCTGCTGTCAGTTTCAATAACGTTAATGACTATATAACTTTATTTTAAAGAATAATCGTGATAACAATAACAAACAATTAAAGGAGCTGCGGAAAGTGTCCCCCTCCTTGTTCCAAGCACTTTTCACACCTGTTCCTCAAAGAATTAAAGACATTTTCTAAGATGCTCGGGGTATTGTTAATTTCACGAATCTTGTCTATAAGTCGAGCCTGCAGATGGTTTAAATCAGGAAAAGACAGTTCAAAAATAGTGTTTTTAAGGTAAGGCCACAAAAAGAAATCTCACGGCGTAATATCACATGACCTCGGTGGAAATTCATGTTCAGCATTGAGACTTATTAGTCGATTTTGGAAAACTTCCCTCAACATATTCATTGTCTCGCCTGCCGTATGTGCCCTTGCGCCATCTTGTTGAAAGTAAAAGTTTGTAATTTGTAATAAAACACGTACAGAAGTTCTTGGCGCATTTTCCATTATTTGTTGGACATTTTCTTTTAATTCTTCAGTCCGCTTTTTAGGTCGGCCGCTTCCTTCTTTTCTTGTTACACTGCCCGTTTCACGAAAAACATTAACACAATGCTGAACTGCACTTTGAAAAATTTTGTACTCAACAACGCCGGGAAATTGATTTTGAAATTCTATGAAACATTCCTCAGTAGAATACTTCCATATTCCATCAATCTTGCGTCCATTTCTAAAGTAGGACTCTATGATAAACACTTTTTGTTCTTGAGAAAACACCATTTTAAACGCTTTTTAAAACGAAAATATTCAAATTGATAGCGGCGATATAGCGTTTTGACAGATGACGTTTAAGTCCCTACGTCCAAATTTTCAGAACCAACTTGACCATGTTTTTATTTGAACGCTCGTTATAACGAACGTCCGCCAGTTGACTTTATTGAGGCCCGAGCGCCTTAGTTCATTTCTGGTTGTAATGAGGCACGTGGTCTAATTCTGAGTCAATGTTTTCCACAAAGTGCTTTTTAGAAGAATTATGTGGATACGCCATGCCTTTCGCGCATTTCGCGGCTTATGAGATTTTGAAACTACTCTACCATATTTTAGCAATGTCCTGTACATATACAGAGTCTTCATAAATGATTATAAGCCAAGTGATCAGTAATTTTCTTTGGAACAGTAATTTTATTTCCTTCGTGTTGTTAAAAATTATTAATACAGTAGGATCAAGATTAATTAAAACATAATATTCTGTGTCACCAGCTGTGATTGGTGTGATTTTTCACGAGATTTTATTCAACCAATCAGCATTATCTTGAGCGTAGACATAACGGTTTGTCATTGTTCATTGTAAACGAATCATTAATATTGGTGATGCCAAGATTTAGGGATTTTTCTTTACCAGTACCTGTCGTGCTTGGCGGTCACATGGCTTGTAATTATTTATTAAGGCTGTTGAGACCATAAGATTATTGAATTCTATTTCACCATTATGATAGTGTTAAAAAAAGAAAGTAACAATTTTCTTTTTTCCGTGGTAATTAGAAAACCAAAATAACATGAATTTCTCAGTTGAAATTCTGAATTTAATGAGGGAATTATGAATTTAAAGTTAGAATTAGTTTTTTAAATAATTAATTAGTGTGGTTACCTTTGTAAAAAAGATCTCAATTTGGCACTAAATGAAAATATTTTTGAAACATAAATATACTTGATCATGAAGCATATTTTGTACAAATAGTTATTCTGAATTTCCATTTCGAAATTTCTTGTTTTTCATATTTTAGTAGTCTTTTAAAATACAAATTTGTTGCTACAATTTTTTAAGACTGCCAAATATTTAAAAGTATATTTCACGAATGACTGGCATTTTATTAGAATCGGTTTAAACAAGGGTTATAGGTGATAGCACCATCTAGTCAAGTGCCATTTAAACATTTAGTCTAGAATTGACGCAGGATCTTTACAAAGAATGCCTATTTATTGCCATTTTTTGTCAGTTTCTCAATTCCACTTTAGAATCGTTAAAATGAAGTATTTTCCTCAAAGGCCGAGCCTGACAATATAATAGAAAACATGAAAAATCTCGGATAATTCGGTGTATTGAAAAATAGATGGTTTGTTGAATGAGGTTCTACTGTAGATACTAATCTACGAACGCATTTCCTTGTAATAGACGAATATGTTTTTTTCCATAAATGTAGGAAAAGCTGTTTTAGAAATTTTAAGAAAATTAATTTTAAAAATGTGGCACAATTTTTTATACTGCTCTGTGATCCATTTAAGATGGAAATATCCTTAAAAAAAAGTATTTCTGTCCTGATTTGTTTCGATTTATTACTTTTTTTTTTTCTTGAAAATAGCAGCTTATAAAACGTTTGAATTAATATTTAATTATTATCAAAGCCCACTTATTATTATTTTTTTCTCTGTCAAATTTACAAAATTTATTAGCCATTTTTTAAATTTAAACTCGGACTTCGCTGTTATTGAACTCAGAATTATGTAGAAAGAGTTTGCAGAAAGTCTAGTCGATATTATTTTGCTAATGCCAAAATTAATATTAATAATTCAATTTAAATAATGATTGTTAAAATGTTTCCAATCCAACCTCTAAAGTTGACTCTTTTAATTTCTAATTTTCTAATTTCTACGTTAAGTAAACGAACTATTATATTAATATTACTTTCGACAATTAAGAGATGTTTTAGGAAATATTTGGGTATAAGTTATGAAGGGCATAATTTAATAATTATTGGAATGCTTGGTTGATTTAAGAATAATTGATATAATATTAATTTTGTCAATAATATTAATATTTTTTTATTAAACTGGAAACAAACTCTTTTTTGAGGATGTAGATTCCAGTGCTGTTGTTGTGAAAATAGTGCAGCAACCCCCAATACTCAGATCTTGTGAACCATTGTGCACGCTGCCAGTAAGAGTTTAAAATAAGCCTATGCTATGAGCGAAAGCAAGCACCAGCTTTGCTTCCTCGTATTTGTGTCTTTTCATCATTCAACAAATGGAGTGACAGAGGATCTGTATAGAGCCCTCGTCTTTATAATTGTACATTGTTTTTTTTTTTATCGAGTTAATGAATCTTTTTAA
Source organism: Anoplophora glabripennis (assembly GCF_000390285.2). Classification (NCBI taxonomy): domain Eukaryota; kingdom Metazoa; phylum Arthropoda; class Insecta; order Coleoptera; family Cerambycidae; genus Anoplophora; species Anoplophora glabripennis. The sequence continues at coordinate 914,288 of NW_019416404.1, read as the reverse complement.
ATAACATTGTATAACCGTCACTGTTGGATCTGGATCTGTAACCCAAGTCATTTCATACCATCTTCATACCATCATTTCGGTTTACAAAGACAGGGCATTGACACATCCCAAGATGGTGCAGAATGGGATCCTGTGGAACAAAAGTGCTTGTAACCTCGTTTAATTGTTTGTGCATGTGCACTTGTAGAAACAGTCAGGTTTTATCGTTCAAATTTATCTCCAAAAAACTATGCAAATGTCGTGAGAAATAGCTTTTTATTGGGAAGTTTCCATCTTGAGTGGGTAACACTGTACGATAGAATGATAATTCGCATTAATAATGCTCGGTCAAAGTCCTTTGTGGAAATACTAGATTTGAATGTGTTTTAATCCCTCTCACTTTGCAGTTAAGCTCAATAGTGGAAGAGAAGCATCTAATGTGGCCCCAACAGGCTCCTCCGCTGAACGAAGTGAAGTCGAACGGCATTAGATTTCCCCATTTTCTAGGGAACGTTAAACCCTTCCTCGTTGAACAAATGCAAGCCCTAAACCTGGAAGGCGAGAACTCCCTTCACCAATCCAACTCGTCCAGCAATAGCAGCCCGAACGGGACGCCCCCCAGCACACCCCTTAGCACGCCGGCTTCCACGCCGCACGGGCCGGGCAGGGGCGACAAGTCCAGGGTGAACGGAATGCCGCAGTTCGGAGTGAGCTCGGGGCCACCCCTCCACAACACCACGCCGCCGCCCCCACCAACGTTCAGCAACAGCTCGGTGCCTTACAGTTTTCCCCAGTTCACGGCCCTTCCCCCGAACAGGTCAATGTTCCATTACACCCAGGCTTTCAGACCTACTTTCACTCCCCCCTACCCCAATTACCCGACTGACAACTCCTTCCCCACCTACACTTATCCTTATATGTCCCTTATAATTTCCAGCCACTACCAGCCACGGACTCCTCCCGGTTGCTACAATTGTGGCGCGACCGGCCACCTGGGCACCGAATGCCCCAGTCAGAATATCGAGGAGATCACGCAGAAGAAGACCTATCAGTTAGAATACACATCTCCGCTACCCGATCCGGAGAAATGATAGTGTACCGTACAGTTTTGAACGAGTTTATCCAGTGATCTGAACAGTTACCGTACTGTTTGAAATGTGTAATATAGGTTTAAAATCATGTAATTATTATGTAAAAAGTCTTTATTTTTTCTCGTTTGGCATTAATTACGCCTGCCGTTTTTTTTTTCTCTAATTTTACCTCTGTGGTTTTTAGTCTTGTTTTTATACAATTTTATATAAATTTGCAATTTTTAAAATTCGAGAATCTCCGGGTGTTTTATAGACAACGTATGATTTTTATCATATTTTTTTTAATACAGTACTTATTGCAGAAATAATGTCGCCATATACAGATTAAGTACCATGTTTATTGTTTACTATTTTTTTTTGTTACGAAAAAAAAAACAAAATAAAAGTTGGTTAGATTGGTTCTAGGAAATGTAATCGAATTATGTCAATAAAGTGCTTTTTACAACCAGCGTATTAAGGAATGACTGCAGTAAGATAAATCAGGAACGATAATCGGTTATTTATGACGGTTTGATGAAATATCATGTAAAATATATGTTAATTTAGTGATGTTAAGTACGAGCAGTAGTAATGTGTTTAGTTTTACAACTTAATTACTTTTTTCCTGCTACAGTCGTGGAACACCGATTTCTTAGTCAAATATTGTGATAGTTATCTTCTCGATGAATATTTCTTGTATTCTTATTTTTAGTGTCGGTGTACGCCTAGTTACGATTATTGTAACGATCGATAAAACAAGTGTATTCGAGGAAATGAAGCACTGAACCTCCGAAATCTGTGCAGTAAGATGGATCGTGACGCGGTTTTTTGCTTTCGATTCGTTAGAGCGTCCAGAAAGTTTGTGACCCTGTGTGATCAATGAGAAATGAAAATTGCATTGGTGCATAAGAAATATGCATTTTTAAAATTGCATCTCGAAGAGTTAAAATATGAAAAATTTACAACTCGGGGGATATTGACGGAAATGAGTTCAATTTTGCTACTCGGGGGTTTTTGAGGTCGTTGAACACGAATATCCTGGAATTTTGTGGAAATTCATTATAAACTTAGCCGAAACTCATTTCCTCGGGATTTTTGGGGTCGCTCAACACTAATATCACGACGGTAACGGTCCACGAGGTACCTAGTACCCAGGATGGCTGGATTCTGTGACAATTATTTTCTTAATTATTTTTTATTATAAAAATACATTTATTCATTACAAAAAATACATGTTTTCAAAAAAATATTATACTTAGATGTCTTTACAATTTTAAATTTTCTTATTTAAATTTTTAATTTTCATTATTATCTTCTTCATCATCTAGGGTTTCCAGTTCCGAAGAAAATATGTCGTTTGCAGAATATTTTTCATTATTCGTGCAATTAATGCCTGCACAATCTTTGCACGCAATGCAGCAGTTCAATCCGTGCTTCCTACATCCACAAGAAGTTCCACAATCTATTTTGCACCCACAGAAAATCATATTCATGATACTTGCTGGACCAGGTAACTGAGTCATTTTTATGGGAACTAAGGTTTGTTCTTTTAGTTCCCATCCCCAGTCTGTCGGACTCAAACCATATAGCCAGTTTTGCACTTATACTATTTTCAAGAAAAAACACGTGTGCGCTATAACTTGGAGCGTATCTGTATATACTAGTATGTTAAGAGTATATATGTAAGAGTAAAACGTGGAAGCAGCGGCTAGCGATCGCAGTCCTTACCTAAAATTTCATCAATGCTACCAACTGTATTAAAAGCACCAAATTTAAAAAAAAAATGTTTCCGATAATTTATATATGGATATTGGATAAAGCTTACAAAGATGACATTGGTACCTCGGAGACGATTACCGTTGTGATATTTGTGTTGAGCGACCCCAAAAACCCCGAGATAACGAGTTTCCACAAAACTCCAGGAGACGAAGTGGAAACTAGCCACCCTGGGCACTAGGTACCTCGGAGACCGTTGCCGTCGTGATATTCGTGTTCAGCGACCCCAAAAACCCCCGAGTAGCAAAATTGAACTCATTTCCGTCAATATTTTCCGAGTTATAAATTTTTCATGTTTTAATTTTTCGAGATGCAATTTTAAAAATGCATTTTTCTTATGCACCGATGCAATTTTCATTTCTCATTGATCACATAGGGTCACAAACTTTCTGGATGCTCTAACGAATTGAATGCAAAAAAACTCATCACGATCCATCTTACTGCACAGATTTCGGAGGTAAGGCCGTTTTTAGTGCTTTGTTTCCTCGACTAGTCTGAAATATCTAGTTGAATTAGATAAATATGGCGTAAGATTTGCCCTGCTAAATTTCAAACAAAACCGTTTCAGATCGTGATTTCTAACGAAACAGTAAGTTATTGAGGAAAAGGTAAATCTGTATTAATTTCGATCTAGCGGCAAGAAGCCGGGTGGATTTTTCCTCGAAACTATTTTTCGTTTTGCCAAAATTAACACAAAATGAGCTTTAATTTCACGAACTCCTAATCTTATTCTTCGGTAATGATAGAAATGTCGGTTCTCAGCATATGGTTGCTGGGAAATTTAAATTGGTTATATTTTAAAACTGAAGGGTGGAACCCGTAGGTTCTTAGGGAATGACATATCATCGCTTAGAGAACTTTTGTGATTCAAAAATTGGAATGAAATTTGCGGAATAAAGAATCTGATCTAAGCCTCAAGAAGAGGCAATTTGTTGCTGAAGCTGTTATAATACAGTAATAAATGTAATAAATACAGTAAGAACCTCAATTATCCGAGCCGGCCGGGACCGAACCTTTGCTGGATAATCGAAAACACGGTTAAATCGAAATAACGCCCAAACTCACCAATTTGTACATATGTAGGTAAATAATATGTATGCGATAAACAAGCAGAAACTCATCTTTTTTTTTGTTTCTTAGCGCTTTTTTCGCCCTAGCATGGATAATGGATAATCATAAACATTGCAGCGCACGAAGAATCCGCCGCACGGATAGTGGATAATCATAAGGATCAACCGTGCACGGATAATCGGGATTCTACTGTAATATGTTAAATGCATAATTCTTGAGATCTAAGGCTTATAACCGTTGAAATTTGTGGGCAAGCGTCAGCCCTTATTTTGACGTAGATAGCGTTGCTTATAAAACCGATGCAAAGAATAAAAAAAGTGATTGCCAACATTCCGAAAAAGATTGCCCAGAAATATTTACGTATTTAATTCGTCAGAAATAACTTATCTAATAAATTTTTCTGAAAACTCGGCAGATAATTTGTGCTCATTAAAATAGTGCTAACAAGCTACCTATTAATTAAAAAAATATCTAAGCAATGTATGCAAATAGTCCAATGATGGTTAACAAAAATTTAAACTTAAAAATAGATCTTATGAACTTGGTTTCTGAAAAAACAACACAAGTTGTTGCCTTTGATGAGTTAAGTGGTTAAAATTTTGGCATCTTTTTCTGGGACACCCTGTATATCTGCTAAATATTTTGTTTAACAATCCCCTGCTGGATGCAACCAGTGGTTTTTTTATTTTTTACAAAATTTGACTTTGTAAGTTTTTGAAACAAAAGAAAATTCTGTTTGTATTGCAAAATTTTACCAATTTTCCCCCCTCTGCCCTGAAAGTTTTATCCGCGGGTCTAGAAATCCTCCCTTAAAAACGGTATGGGTTCCACGTTTCAGTATCAAAGTGAATCACTTTTGTTTTCACAAACGACGACTGATACAAGGTGCAATGGAGAATACATTTTTTTCTCTGAAAGGACCCCGCAACTATCCTTATGGAAAACCGGTCCCGGTCGTATAGTACGAAACTTTGCCGAATGATAGTCCTCAATGTGTCGATCAAAAAAGTCCGTGGGACCTAGGTATGAATAACTACTGTTCTGAAGCTACAGCCTTCTGAAGTTATCGATTCCACATGCTCGATGACCATCAAGTCCAATGATTTACGGGCGAGTAAAAGCAAATATTTTATAAAGTGACCAAGCTGGCTGTTTCTTGATGTATTTTCGTGTGCTGAATGTGAATCCGTGATCAAAATAGCTGTATCGTCCCTCATTCTTCAGAAAATCGGTGAAGCACCTACTGAAGAACAGCGATAGCGACACATACTGCTTGAGCGACATTCAGAAAACTTGACTTGATGGTCATCGAGCACGTGGATTCGATAACTTCAGAACAGTAGTTTTTCAGACCTAAGTCCCATGGACTTTTTTTGATCGACACATTGGGGACTATCATTCGGCAAAGTTTCCATTCGACCGGGACCGGTTTTCCATAAGGATAGTTGCGAGGTCCTTTGAAATTGCTAGGAATAAGGAAGACTCAAATTAAACTAGTCGCATCTTTACTGAACAATTCCGTTTTTGATTCTCGTCATTATTGTTGTTATCCATTAAAGTTTATTGCAAACATTTGAAAATTTAGACGTGATATGATAAAAAAAAATGCGACACAAGGAAAAAAGAACAAAGTAAACCAGTACTTCTAATGATTCTTCTCACTGATAGTTGAAATCAGACGTTAATTTTTTCTTAATCAATATTCCATGTTTCTCTGAACAGTATAATCCACCGTCACATTTTTTTAAGTTGTCTAATTTTTTGTATGGAACTGGTTTAATGGTATCTCGATTAATAACGGAGATAACGACGTAAATGAAAAATAAACTGTTCAGAAAAGATGAGACTACCATTTAATTCATGTAGTCAGTATTTTAGCCAGTGAATCCAACAAGATATTTCTAATTTCAGAGAAAAAACTTATTCTCTCTGAAGTTTCCATTACTAAGAAATCGACTTATGATTTAAAGAAAAGCAGTCAAAATTACCTTTGAAATTGGGTCTCATTTTAAGTGTTGCGTTAATTTTGATGCAAAGTATTCGAAAATTGATGTGCCAAATTGTGCTAATTAATAGAATTCTACTCTTTATCATTGCTAGAAGTTTATAAAATATTTTTGCGTCAAAATTTTTTTCTCAATGAATAAGTAGAACAAATACATTTTTTAGTATTTTCTCGATAACTTATTGTTTAACGAAGGAAATTTTTTCATTCTTGACTTTCGATTTACCTCTCCATTCATTGAAAATTTGTAAGTATATGCTGTAGTTGTTAATAATTTAGTTTAAAATAGGCAGATCGATTTTGCTACTGATTTTAATTTTAATCGGTAATTTAAGGCCTACTTTACTAATTGAACTTTTGAATATTTTTAGGCCTGAATTGACATTTTAAGATCAGGTCAAAGGTAGGACTTATGTTATTTATTGTTTTTTTGTCCTATATTCAACAACATTAACATTATTTTGCTCAGAAACTACAAAGCATCCAATGATAAGAATATTTCCTTTTCAGCACTAGGCGATAATTTATTTAAATGTTAATTTTGAACAGTCCTAAACTGACATGCTTTATTTATATTTATGTGCTGTCGCAGAAAATATTTTTAACTGTATTTGTAACAGCCAAAACATGAATGTGAAATTTTATGGTTTCTATAGTTTCAACTCGTTCAAAAAAATTTACTGGTGCTAAACCAATAGACCACTTTTATTTTTCTTAAATATTTTTTAATACAAACACTTCTGCTAATTATTAGTAAATGAGGATTTTGGATCTATCTTTTTCTACAATTGACTCCACGGGTGCTACATATTCTTTTTGAAACAGCCTCGAGATGAAACGGTGGCGGTTTCTGGGAGATTGATATTTTAGGTTTGTGTTTCGTCACTTTAAATTTATACATAGGTATGCACAGATTTGTCTCTTTAAAAATTGTTTGATCTCTATGTTTGCTTTTTTGAATGTGCTTTTAGATCAGGCTCCGTAAATGACAGGTAATAAATAGTCAGAAGCCGTTACTGAATAGGAACTTTTATATTGATTACTAGTTTGCATTAATTTCTATATGATGTAATAAATTTTTTGGCATTTTGAAAAATTATATTTTGTTATTTATGTCGGGGTGATGATTTTATAATGATTATTACAAGCAAACTAATAATTCGTGTCAAAGTTCGAATGTCCATACATTCCAATTTTCGATGATAAATCTTAGATCTTTTATGGCAGCAGCCATAAAATGAATGTAAAACGAATCAATTCTATTAGGCCTTAATTTGTTATTGTTGAATGGAAACTGTCGAAGGATTATTTGTATGTCTCAAATCTATTTTCTAGTTCAAATCCAAGTCATTTAACCGGTTTTAGGATATTTTATCAAGTAATTTTATAATTTATAATTTAGACCTATGTTGTATCGTTGAAGACATTTCTAATGTTTTGAACTGAATTTTTGTTTGCGGAGTAAACCAAATTGAGTTTTGATTTTTCGTAGTTTAGATTATTTTGCCATTATTTATTTATTAAAGTAACTTGTATTTTTAATTTATATACATATTAAATTTATTTTTGTTGTGATTTTGTTATCTTGAAATATCGAGATGGTCTTTCTATATACATATATATATATAAATATTGTTCTGTAAATTACCATGAGGTTTTACTGTATATAGTGACTTGTAGTTACATTAGTTAATATTAAATATTGATATATTTATAATACAATCAGTCTGACTGAAAGTTTAACTTAAAATGAGATTAATTAAAAAATAAAGTTTTCTAACATGTCTGTGTCTTATTTTACGCAAACAACTTTTTCGGTAAAAACAAATTTTTTAAATTTTCATATATTGATTATTTTAGTCAAGGCCATTCTTGGACAGTGTTCTGGTGGTGTTCCTGCACCAGGGCGGCCAAAATTCAACTTTTCTCTCCTGGCCTTCCCCAGATTCCTAACTAAAAGTACTTAAACAAAAGCAGCAAAGGCTGCAAAAGATAGAATGTATATTAAGTTTCATTTGAGTGTTGCTTTTGGTGTGCAGCAAAATAAAACTCTCAACGGTAAAAATAAAAGTATTTTTATTGAAAACAAGATTTGTGAAAAAGACGTGTTGTCGGGTTGAGCGTTCGCTGGAGAGTTCTCGTGTGTGGGAGTCGTTCGCAGATATCTGAGTAAGCACCTGGTCGCCGGCGCCAATTTGCCGTGGACCCTTTCTGGAACCCTGGGCGTCAAACTGGCGCTCTGGACATAATGGGTCACTTGCAAGGTGTATACCCACACACCCCCCTGTCTAGTATTAAATACACATTTTTAATAAAACAAATGTCGAAGCATAGATGTTTTATAAAGTAAAAGTGAGCAAAAGGATCTGATGAGGTATACAATTGGTTAGTGAAAGATGCTAAAACTTTGGCAAATGAAAGTGGCATTGTTGCTGAATTTCCAGTTCAACGACATTCATTTTGATACATATATTTCTACAGTTATCAATATACCTCTTTTAGAAAAGCATGGATCAAGCAGACCAGTCTTAATAAATAAACGGAAAGATAATGTAAACATACTTAGATCGGTCCTATGAGTTTTAATTTTTGTAACTGTATATTTCTCATAATATTCAACAACAACTGCCAAAACATCAGTGGCAGAAAGATTCGACTTATTAAATAAACGTAATGAAACATTTGGACTTTGTCTAATATACAAGAATATACCAACTGTAAAGTATATCAGTTGCATCTGGGGAGTGGAGTTTCTCCAAACTTAATTTATTATAAAAATTTTTTAAGATCTAGTATTACCCAAGAGAGAACTACCTCCCTTGCTATGTTGTCAACAGAACGTGAATTGTCTGAGGAACTTGATCTCAATTCGATTGTAGATGAATTTGTGAGTTCATTTTTTGATGTACACGTAGGTATACTATTGTTGCACGAGTTTTTGTGAATACCTCTCGTATGTACTAGTCGCAATAATAAGTTTCTGTTCCCTGTTCTGTTTTCCAAAGAGTTACCATCTTAGTTTTCGAATTTTTGATTATTTTTCTTATGACCTTTTTAAATTAGGTATTATATTTTGCAATAGAATATTAAAGTTTGTTAGTGCAAAAATAAATCTATCTGTATTTCTAATAACACACCTCCATCATAGTATATCCTTAAATCCTAATATTAATACTGTCATAATGATATGATAGATATATATGGGGTAATTGCGGCCAATTTTTCTATGCACCAAGGCGGGAAGTACCCCAGGAACGCCCTGATTCTAATAATGATTGTAATAGGTCCTCATTTACAAGGTGATAGGTTACTATCACTGTCGTTTATCTCCATCACCTGTACACGATATTTTTCCTTACAGAATCATATTTACTTATTTCTAAAACAGGGTTCTTGGTAATTTTTAAATGTACATAAAAGCTTTAGTGGTCAAAATGGACGATTAATCTTTTTCATCAAATTCCGATATGGCATACATAAAAAAAGTAATTTTGTCAAATATTATGGCTAAAATTATAAACTAGCAAAGTTAGCTAGTGTAAAAAACAAAAAAAACTGCAACCGAATGATTCAAGATTTTTTTTTGGCCAGACTAAAAAAAGAAGTTGCAACATTTTTTACTTTTTTAATAAAATTAAAAAATCAATTTTTTTCAATTTCATTAAATTTTGTAGTACTTTTTGCATGTAAGGTTTTCAGTGTTTCCTATATATGGTTCCCTGTATATAAAATTATGCCACCTGTGAAAAAATTTTAAAATTAGTGAAATAAAGGACCCCCCTTGCGCCAAAATAAGGATCAGTCGAGGGTTATTTTTATGAAACTATTCATTCACTGAAAAAGGCAGAGAAATACAAAAAGCACATCACTTTATATCACATACTTAAAAATGTTTTAAAAATCCGTAGCGAGGTATTTTTTGTATTTATTTGTCTGTTTTTCTGATCAGGCAAAATTAGTTTAAAAAAAAATTACCCTTGACTGATCCTGCTTTGGTGAAAGGGTTTTATTACACTAATTTTTAATTTTTTTTCACACATGGCAAAATACCCAAAATATAAATCAAATATTTCAACGATGTATTTTTTATTTTTAACAGTGAAATAATGTAATTTTTCTTACTCAAAAATCTTATTGTATATTATTACGTATAAAGACTGCCTTTATTTAGTATTTAAAAGTAACTTGTAAAAAGCCAGTGAATCAGACAAGCTATTGTTTTTTTTTAAGTCATAAATATGATGTTCCATGTTTGGTGCAAATTTAATAGTAGCGCCACTGTATAATTTTCGAAATAATCATACTTTGTTAAATATTTACCAGGGAGATATTGACAAAACAATTGTGAAATAGTAATATCTTCTTAAATTTAAAAATTTCTTAAATGTACCTAGAAAACTTAACGTGGAACTTTTTTGTAAAAATTTAGTATACACTTTCCAATATTTAATTTTGGTAAAAAAATATAGTTTTGAGTTAAATAAGATTTATTCATCTATAAAATACAAAAAGAAATATCCAATATATGCAGACAGTTACAATTAAATGGTCTAAGGGAAACCGTCATCATCTTCTTCAGCCATTTCTTTGGCTAGCTCTAAATCTTGCTGTTCACGTTCTCTTCTCTCCTCGGCAGATTCCAATTCCTTGCCGTAGGCTTTTGGTGGATATCTCATGGCCTTAACGCTCTGATTGTGCAAATCTAAGCAGAAGGATATACGTTGGTGGAACGCCATTTGCGGTTCTTTTGTGCAGTAGATGTCGGTACTTTCCTTGCTGCGCATATAACCCCCTTGTGGATCTAACGTTGCCTCAATAACTCCATCCCTAATGGCTTTAGCTACGATAAATTCTGCATCTTCTGCAGAATCCAGACCAAGCTTCTTCGCAATGTCTTGCGGAGAAATTCTAGAATAAGACAGTCCGATAGCACGGATAGCAGTTTTGATGACATTGTGGCGTAAACGTAAGATAAGTGTGTAAGTATGGTCTTGTCTGAATTGTGGACCAAAGTTTTCCAATACCTCTCCAAAGCGATGTAAGTTGCCCATTCTAACAGCTTGGGTCAATTGAAAATAAGGAGCCAGGGAGTGTCTCATGCTAGCTTGTCGGAAAATCTGCCTTTCTGGTATGTCTCCCAATAAGAGTTCGACGACTACCGTTAACTTCTGGACTGTCTGTCGGAATCCAACTGCAGCATTTTGTGGTGCTTTTCGCATAGCCTGTACCAAGTGCTTCTGAGCAACACTATATTCTAAACGTGCAGCTTTAATACGTCCCAAATAATACAGAAATCTAGCACATTCATTATTACTTGCCGTGTCTGGAAAAACACATTTACTTACTAATTTGTCAGCTTGATCGTACAGAGAGTAATGCAGATAATTTCTTAACAGGCAGTTGATAAGTACAGCTTGGCCTTCAAAATCATTTCTTAATGTTGTAGTGCGGAGACGAGAATGCAGAAAAGCTCTTATAGAATCCAACTTATTCGTCAGTTCTGCTACTCTAGAATGGTAAAAGTAGCATTTGGCTGCAATGTGATCGATAGTACGTCTATTCTGACTAGTGATTTTATTCATTAAAGCCTGTGAGCACCGTTCTGCTTCTTGTAGTTTGTTGGTATCAATTAAACGTACCAAAATTAATAAGTTTATGTATGTATCGACCTCTGGCACTGGGGACTTGGCAGCTGATCTTGCTCTTGCTTGAGCATTGTCTATTTCTCCAGTCGCTTCTTCTACAAAATTTAACAAAGATTCCCTTTCAGCCACAGGGTAAATCTGATTTATTAAGCTCCTTAGGACAGCACCGTTCAATTTTCTTCTGGTATTTGGAAGACATCTCAGCACTCTTAAAATAAACCGATTTTCCTTGTTGGCTACAGCTTTTTCAATTTGCCTTGCATGCTCCCGAATTTCCAGTAAACTTTGCAGATCCACATCTCGTTTAGTATCTCCGGCTTCCAAACCTGGAGGACTGTCTGCGTTCTTCATTTCGACATCGGTTTCAGTAACTCCCATGCTGCTATTAACTTGTTTAACTATTTAAAACTAATGGAAATATCAAAACTGAAGAAAGACAAATTGCAAGTCGGCACAATGTCAAAATTTATTTTGCCTTGTAACTAGTGATGGGAGAATTCGAATGCAAGAATCGATATCCATTCGATTCTTAAAAGTTCTCGCTGTTCTCGAGAACTTTTATGCCGGCATTCGAATACTTGAGAATTCATGACGAGATTTCGAGTATCCCTCAGGGCAGGCAGATAGATGGACTAGACACTAGGCGGATGTGCTTTAGAGGCCAAAATTGACTGTTTTTTAAGATTTGTTGTATTGCCAAATAATTTAAACTTTTTACTTATTTATTACTTTTTTTAAAATAATATCCCAAACTAATGATTTGCAGCCAGGCTTCATTTTAAAAATAAGAATTTAATAATTATAAAATAACTAAAAACATTAATATTTAATAACGGAAAATGCTGCGTGAAACAAACCACATCTCTCGTTCGTTGCGAGATTTACCTTAATTACTAACTGCTAAGCTACCATCGATGCGAGTACGAATAAAAATATCCCAATGATGCTTTCGAATCCACACCGTGTCGCCGACATACACCGATTCTGCATTGTCGCTGTTCTCGAGTCCTGTTCTCGGATACTCATTCGGTCTCGGTCCGGTACTCGGTTCTCGGATAATCATTCGATTCTTAAAAGTATTCGAGTACCGAGTTCTCGATTCTGCCCATCACTACTTGTAACGCACTCTAAATCCAAACCACAAAAGTGTAGTATCCTGACTTACCTACATTTTGATGTGGGCGTTTTTCAAGTTCTATATTTCTTTATGGATATCCCTAAATAAGTTTATCCGGAAGCCACCATGGAGCTTCCTAAACCTGTATTATATTTACATGCATGAAATAAATAAAATAGCAATATTTTCGGAACGAGAAATCGCTATGATGTGTTGCATTTTAGGTCATTAACTTTCTCCATGAACAAACCTTCTGTAAATTAGTCTTGGATTGTGACGTCATGTGGCAGTTTTTAGTTTTGACGGTGGTCTGTGGTTTTGACCTTTTTTGAGGTTAGTGTGCTTTTAGTAAACTGTCAAATGTTGAGAATAAAGTAAATATTTAAGTATTTGTTGTGCATTTATTGTAAGTTTGTGTTGTAAGAGGAAGATGGTAAAGTTTGTAATGATAATTGTAAATCCGGTGTGGATGTAGGGTATTTAAAACCAAAAAATTAGTAAATAAATATGGATAGAGGAAGGTAATTTTGTCATTATTAATTAACAAAAAATGGTTTTTTAATTATTTTTGCACAGGTTCTCGTTATTACAACTTGACCCTGGAGAAATATACTTTGAAGACTATAGCGCAATTTTTATTCCACCCGACACCACCCCTAAAACGTATGATGTTAAAAAACAGGATGGACGACTCAAAATGTGCTCGAAATCATTGGTATTCGACCCAAAAGATATAAACAAACCCATGATAAAAATACAATTGAAAGACTGTGTAATTATTGAGCAATGGAAGGGAAGCGCAAAGTTTTTACAAAGCAACAATGTCCTCAGTGTAAATTGCAGGGAATATATCGAAATGTTAGAGAGAAATATCATAGCCCCATATCAGTTTAAGGATTCTGCAAATTTTTTATTCCTGTTGAATTATGCAAATATTATGAACTGTTTACCACAAATTTGTCAGCTTCATAGGGCTAGTACTTTACCTGCTGCAGAACAGGCAGATATGGTAATTCATTTTAATTTTAATTTAACATTTGATAAAGAGGTTTTCTTTTTATATTAGATGTGATTTATCGAGTTTTATTAAATTTTCATCTAATCCATACATTTTTAGATAGCAACGATTGTTCACTCTAGGCAAGCCAGAGTAAGTTTTAACCCTTTATGGTTGGATTTATATGAAAAAATTGTGATGGAAACCCAAGCTGACAAAGTAACACCGTTGGTAGTAAACCCTGGAAGAATTCTTTTGTCAACATCACGCTTATGTTTTCAACCATATAATAATATAGAACAGGTAACTATGCAGCAGTTTGTTATTTGTTTTCAAATACATTCAAAATATAATTCACAACAGAAATAACATACTAATGGCATTAAAACCAAAAACATTCATATTTCAGTATCCAGTGTTAAAAATCGACTTAAACAGTATTAAAAGAATAGTGAAAAGAAGATTTTTACTTCAACAAATTGTAAGTAGATACATTTTTAAATATATGTCTTTATACGACTTGTTTTTTTTAAGGGCCTCGAAATTTACTCAAATGAGAACTCTTCTAATCCTCATATTTATTTATCCTTCAAAAACCAAAAATTAAGAGATGAGTTTTATGATAATTTATTGCAACAACCTGAACTGAAATTGAATGAAATAGAGCAAGATGTTATGACTCTTCAGTGGCAGAATGGTATTATTTCAAACTACGAATATCTATTGTATATAAATAGGTGAGTTTATTTTAATTCCATAGGTAAGTCTATATGTTTTTATCATATTGCATAGATAAACATTGATAAATATTATAGTAAACAAAGTTTTTGTTTCGGTTTTGTTTAATGATAATGTACCTATATTTAGTACTGTAGCGTATCGCATAACTACATAGTTCTTATTCTTTTAAAAATTAATCATAAAATAATGAAAATATGTTCATTTTATGTGAATTATTATACAATCTTTATGTCTATTTTTTTTTACTTTTTATACCCTTTTTAGCCTCGGTGACCGAACAATAAATGATCTGACTCAATATCCAGTTTTTCCTTGGATTATTTCCAATTATAGTGGAGAGAAACTAGATCTCAATGACCCAGAGAATTTCCGTGACTTATCCAAGCCTATCGGAGCTTTAAATGAACTTCGTTTAGGACGTTTATTAGAGAGGTATAACGAAATGTCCCACCCAAAATTCATGTATGGTTCACACTACTCTACTCCTGGTTTTGTTCTGTATTACTTAGCCAGGCAGTATCCTCATTACGTACTGTGTCTCCAGAGTGGTAGATTTGATCACCCCGATAGAATGTTCAATTCCGTAGCGGATGCTTTTAAAAATTGTCAGACCAACATGTCTGATTTCAAAGAGCTAATACCTGAATTTTATGATATCTCGCAAGAAGGAAAATTCCTGGTTAATAATATGGGAATAAATTTTGGTTATCGGCACAACAACGTAAAAGTAGGTGATGTAGAATTACCTCATTGGACAAATGGCCCTAAACACTTTATAGAAAAATTAAGAGATGCTTTAGAGAGTGATGTTGCCTCGAAAAACTTACACAAATGGATAGACTTGATTTTTGGTTATAAACAAAAGGGAGAAGAGGCTGTTAAGGCTAATAACTGTAAGAAACGAAAAAAAAAAAACAATTGTTTTTAGAACTAAATACCATGTTTTAGTGTTTTATCATCTTTGCTATGAGGGAAATGTTGATTTGGATTCAATAATAGACTTAAACGAAAGACATGCATTGGAGGTACAAATTATGGAATTTGGACAAATACCAAAACAAGTATTCAAGGTACCCCATCCTCAACGCAAAGTTGGACTCAAATTGTTGACTGAACCCTATCAGATCACACAAGACGATCCCAAACTTGAAGGTATATACGATTTTAGTTTTACACATTACAAAACATATACAGAGGGTCAGCTCTTTAGGGGTAGTAGTATGTATTCCCAGAATAATAAACTGCAATTATTTCTTTCGGAGTTACAAAGCTGTTATTTTAAAGCCACATTTAAAAAAATGTTATATATACAGGGTGTTTTCACTTTAAATTTGGAAAATGCAGGAATGTATTCCGTATCCAAAATTAAGTGTAGTTTGCTCTATAAATTTTTTTTATGAAAGCCTTTGTTTTGGAGATACAGGGCGTTGAAGTTAAAAAAAAATAAACACTTTTTTACATATCTCGGCTATCCACGAGTAGATTTGATTCAAACTTGGTACACATTTTGCGTATTGGGGGTTCTCATAATTAACAGAATATTAGTCCTATCGGATTAGCCAGTGGCGTGCAAAGGTAGGGATGCGTGGCACCTTTTTCAAAAAAAAGTACGCCATTGAGTTTTTCGAAGAATGTAAAGTAAATTTAAATACTACCATACAAAAGCAATCTAAAAGGTCTCTTGGTATTTTTCGATAATACGCAGCGTTCATGAGATTCTTGGACTATCAAGATTCCAATGCATGATAACATGGCACGGTAGTGCTGAATGAGAAAAAGAGATATTTTTCTTTGAATTCAAATGCTGCATTAAAATTTATAGCAACTTTTTTGTTTCGCAGCAAGTCAAGAACCTGTAAATATTTTCATTACTTTCCTCTACTCAATGTCGTAATTATTTTTTTTTCATGCATTGAAATCTTAATAGTCCGAGAGTCTCATGAACGCTGCGTATTATCGAAAAATACCAAGAGGCCTTTTAGATTGCTTTTGTATGGTAGTATTTAAATTTACTTTACATTCTTCGAAAAACTCAATGGCGTACTTTTTTTTAAAAAAAAGGGGCCACGCATCCCCCTTTGCACGCCACTGGCTAATGGGATAAGACAAATATTCTGCCAATTATGAGAACCCCCAATACGCATAATGTGCACCAAGTTTAAATCAAATCTACACGTGGATAGCCGAGATATGTCAAAAAGTATTTATTTTTTTTTTAACTTCAACGCCCTGTATCTCCAAAACAAAGGCTTTCATAAAAAAAATTTATAGAGCAAACTACACTTAATTTTTGATAGGGAATATATTCCTGCGTTTTCCAAATTTAAAGTGAAAACACCCTGTATATAACTGAACTCCACTGTATATATTTCTCCATTTTAGATAAATGGAAAACCATGACAAATCTATGCCTACAAACTAGTTTTAATTCCCATAAAAATACAGTAAGTCATATTTTTATAAGTGACGATGGTACTCGGATCACATCGGTGGGATACGACTCGAAACTGAAGGTATTCTCTTTGCCGCAGAACAAACAAACTAGAAGCGCTAATATCGGAAACATGCCCCTTAGCAGTTGCATCCAACTTCCTAATATTAATGTTTTAGTTATTGGAAGTTGGGATAATCAAATGTAAGTAAATGGAATACGTCTTTTATTTTTCAAATTTTAATGTTGTTTGAATGACGCCATGGAAATATTTTTGCATTTTATTATCTTGTTCCCATGTAAATAATGACTGATTGATATTAATAAAAGAAATTCCTAATTTATTGTTATGCTAGCAATTAAACTTATCATTAAAACATGAAGATAAGTAACATGAGGCATTTATAATTCACTATTTTCCCGGGTGAAAGATTAATATTGTAAGATTATATTATGAAACCTTAATTTTACGTTGTTGGCATTTTATCAGCAGAGGTAATTTTATGATAGTTTAAATATTGCTCGGCAATTTATTGTTTTCTAGAAATTTAATTACACCGATGCATGATTCTTTTGCATGAATCATATAAATGTTGTTTTTTCGTCAAATTGTTTTGTTTGGTAATTATTAGTAATAGCGCCAGACAGTCGCCGTCCGACTTTCTTTATTGGTGTATGAAAAAATTATTGCACATATTAATGCAAATTGCACTTGTAAAGGGTAACACCATTATATAATTTTCAGAAAATCTATTTTTTTATTGATTTAAAAGATGCCTTGAACCTTCTAGAGTAAGGGGAAAATAGACTTATACCTGGACAATTTTTTTTGCGGCACATGGATACGTACAGGAAGTCTAATGTGATTTACAAGTTCTCTAATACTAACAGATGTCGTTAGAAAGCATTTGTGTTCAATTAGAAACATTTTTAAACAAAAGTACGCTAGTATAGTGTATATCTCAAAAGTTTAAAGGTGTTCTTCTCGAAACATTATTTTTTTAAATGGCACACAGCATAATTCCAACAATTTGCATTCCATTTACTCCAAATTTTCACGGTATCTTTAAAATAACAATGGGAAGAGAATTACGTAGGGGATTTTTGATAAGTTGATTTTAACATTATTTATTAACAAATGATTGCCTATTTTTTTGTCGGTAATTAAATTTTTTACTTCAAACGTTCGACAATCACACAAAAATTAATATTTCTCTAACCATAGTCGTGTAGATTAAAAGAAAATTCAACTTGCCTCATGAGAATGACCCTAGTGTCGTCATTTTCTACTATAATAATAATAACTTTTTTTTTTGAGTACTTTAAAGACATGATCAATAACATCCTTGAATATCATTATTCTCTTACTTTTCCTTGCATTTAAAAAACATATCACACAATTACGTTTTATTTTAGCATTTTAAAGTCATGTTACCCCTTAATGAAAACATGCAGTAAAAATTTGTAGGCTGCCCATTGTACCCTCATTATTCTATATTCAGTTTGTATGAAAAAAACAACTGATTTCCTTTGGCCTCTTTGATTCGGTTTTTTCATATGGTTGGTTTCGACAGTGCAATATTTTATACCGTTTCAGATTGTTGTATGATCTGGACTACGGGAAGGTAAAGGAAAGCGTGCTCGCACATGAAGACGCTATCACTTGCATGTCCTTCGCTTCCAAAATCAACCTTTTGGTATCTGGAAGTGGCGATTGCACGGTGAAAATATGGAAAGGCCTTAATAGCGACGGCATAATTAAACCCATACAGTGCCTGCATAAGCAGATTGATCACAACTCTCAAGTGACTTGTTTATGTTTTGACAGGTAAAAAAAAATTATACAGTATCCTTGACTATGTTGACATTATACAAAAATGATTTTTCCACGTTTTCTTTGTAGGGAAAATAAGTATTTGGCGGTGGGTACGGAAGATGGAGAAATATACGTTTGGGAGACAACGAATTTCACCTTATTCAAGAAATACGATAAGCACTGTTCCAGTATTAGGGCACTTAGCTACAGCCCGGAAGGATTGAAACTTGCTATAGGCAGCAGCGATAAACTCTTCCAAATAATAGATGTGAATACGGGTATGCCTGTTTTCAGTAAGACTTTAAAATCAAGCATTTCGTCATTGAAATGGAACGAGTTTCTGTTGGTGTTGGGTTGTGACGATGGAGGATTGTCGATATGGGACATTTTTGAAGTCAAGTTGCTCTTGGAGGTCAAGGCGCACTCAGGTAATATTTATAAAGTCCAGTGAATATTTAATGTTAGTTATTGGAGAAAGAGGATAAACATATGCTTTCTATTATGTTAGTATTATTGTTTTGATAAATTTTGTGGTTTTCTTACAGACGTCATTAAAACATTGGATATATCTTTGGAAAGGGAATTCATAGCAACTGGTAGTCAGGATCGTGTGATAAAAGTGTGGAAACCAAAAACGAATAATTTATAACTTTATTTTTATTTTAAATTGATTCTTTACAATAGTATTCTAGTTATTTTATATTTTAATGACACTGTTGAGCAAATGTTGTATTGTGATATTTTTAATAAAATCATTTTTATTATTTCGAAGTTTATTTTTGTGAAATATTTTCTATTCCCCACAGTGCATCCTTTAAAAATAGTAATTTAAACATATACAATGTTACGTTTGTGGACAATTTTTTTGGGAGCCTTATCAGTGTAAAAAACATTGAGAGCCAAATATACAGGGTTATCCAAAAGTCCCGGTACGGCAGAAAAACTTTCGAGGAAAGCATTTTGGGAAAAAATGTTACAGACAAAAGTATAAGGATTTTTCCCTAACTATCTGATGGTGACCTTGGATTTGACCGACTGACCGTCAAGGTCATTTGAAGGTTAAGTTATGTTTTTTAAATAGGAACCCCTATTTTTTATTGCGGATTTGAAAAGAGCAGGAAATTTTACATCCAAAAATGGTCTTAACCATGACTCTGACAATGACTACGATCAAATGTGGGTCGAGTTGATCTTCAAATGACCTTGAAGGTCAAATCCAAGGTCACCATCAGACAGCCAGGGAAAAATCCTTACACTTTTGTCTGAAAATTTTATTCCCAAAATGCATTCTACGAAAGTTCTGCCGCTCCGGGACTTTTGGAAGTCGAACCACATTTGACCTTGAAGGTCATTGTCAAAGTCATGGTCAAGACCATGTTTGGACGTAAAATTTCCTGCTCTTTCCAAATCCGCAATAAAAAATAGGGGTTTCCATTTAAAAAACTTAACTTGATCTTCAAATGACCTTGAAGGTCAAATCCAAGGTCGCCATCAGATAGCCAGGGAAAAATCCTTACACTTTTGTCTGAAACATTTTTTCCCAAAATGCTTTCTTCGAACGTTTTTCTGCCGCACCGGGACTTTTGGATAACCCTGTATAAAAAAAATGATGCTTACAGCTGTCATACTGGGTATTTTTATTATGACTCAATTTCTATGTCCACTATGTGTGTAATGTTCCAACCTATATTAATAATGGACAATTTTTATTGTATTGTCCCATGCAATGCATAAATGAAGAAACTGACAGTATTAGAGCTGTTGGACTTGGAAATACTGTAAATAACTGCACTACAGAAGCGATATTAATAATATCTAAAGTCCATATTTCATCTGTAATAAAATATAAGATGCTGGTAAGTTAACATTTGTGAATATATTTAATGCAGCTAAATTATTTTTAAATTCCTTAGTGACGCCACTGACTTGACACTGAAATGTCAAACTTTATTCCAAGTTGCTTGGAGTTGGGCCCTGGGCCTCAATAGTCTTGACAAAAAGTATTTATATCCTATATCCAATAATAAAAGTTATATTTTTATTCACAGACAATTATTTTAAAGTTTCCCCTACTATCCTTTATATTTTTATTTAAATAAATTCTTAAAAAAGTTAAAATAGTTGTTCCTACCTTTTATAAAATTGAAATAATTTTCTCAATGAATAGATAAACAAAAAATGTAATTTCCACTGTAATTTCTGCAATATGTAATCATTAAAGACTAAAAATGGAATTAAATAAAATTTTTCGCTACAAAATGTTGTAGACTTTTCTAAGTAGGTAATTATTTATCTTGCGTACCGTTTCTCTATTTCTAATTAGTAGTATACGGGGTGAAAGAGAAAAGATTATCTAATAAAACACCATATTAATTGTTATTAAGTGGATAGTTACGAATTATAATGCACGTTTATTCTTTGTTAAATTCTCATACAAATCGATCGGCAATCCGTCTCATGAAATCGAAGGTACTTACAGCTCAAAAAAAGTATGTATGTTATCTGGGTAACACGACCTTCTCTTATCAACTGCGTACCAACAGCCGCGAGCTTGCCTTAATGCGGCTGAATTATTTTTGAAATGTGAAACTATCAACGCATTTTTATTTTATTTATAAACACACATGGTGATGACGTTTATATGCCAATAAGGTCCAAGTGTACAACAATTTCCAAAACGTGGATGTATTGATATTGATTATTTATTTGTAGGTATACGGATCTGAATTTCGAACAACAAAACATAATTTGTTTGTTTATAGGTAAGTTTTTGTACCACGTCACTGAAAGTTTAAAACTTATTTGAATGTAATATGAATGTACATTTCTTAAGAGAGATTAAAAATGAACTAAGTTTCCTACGATAACTTCTTTTTTTTTATTATAAAATATATTGTATAAATACCAGAGGCTTTACCTTTTCAAGTATACCTATGTTCAAGTATAAATTTACATCTTTTACATAATTTTTCTAACTTTCTAGGATGAAAATCATTTTTTTTCCAATTTTCACATTTTTGTGATAGCGTGCTCTTTTCATAATTTCTTTATGGAAGTGTCTCCGTTTGTGGGTATATTTAAAAAGTTTCAGTTAGTAATATTTTAACAAAAACATAATTTATGCACAGTTGGCCATAGCTAATAACAAAAAATTTAATAGCACTAGTCGATGTCGAATGTCATTAGTTTAGTTTCTAATCTTTAGTCAGAGTTCTATGGTAAACATCTTTAAGCAATTCACCCTATATAAAAATATAAGGAAGGTGTGGAAGGTAATTTGAAATAATTAATATTATATTATTATTAATATTTGGCGGATTTGATATATTTTCTATGAAAATAAAATACGTACCTATTACATTATTTTTACAACTTATATAATTCCATCATAATATAAAATAAAATGAAAATTATAATTATGTGATTATCAGAGTTAACTACCAGAAGAAAAAATTATTATTTGAAATGTCCCGACATGGTATTTTAGTAAACATTATTTTTTAAACCACCTGTGATAATTGTATTGGTAAGGTCAAAATCAGTACCTACATACATAGTAATATTTTCTTTTACCTACTTTATATAAAGTAGTATTTTATACACATATTTTATACAATCATGTAATAGTTTTTGAGATAATATCTAATTTTATTTACTTTGTAGAGCTAGATATTTACTTTTTGGCTCCCTGATACCTTTTTATAACATTATTCTGTTGAATGTATTTGTTTTACACGCAAGAAACATTACTTTATGAATTAACTTAATAAAATAAATAAGTGGGTTTCCCGTCTTTTTGTTTGAGGGCTATTAAATTATTATTATCATGAATAGTTGAAATTCTGTCCACATCAAAATAGAATTTTCCACCGGAAATTTGTTTACATGCACTTATACTATGTACTACATATCTATCTATTGACTAAATATGTTGAATTACTTTCTGATAAGAAAGGATATCACTGTCGTATTGACAAACTACTCTTAGTGTTTTTCTGTTGTACTGTTTGTTCATAAAAATATGTTACTTCACAGCAGCGTTTACTGTGACTGGAAGAGTATAAAAACCGTTTAATTTGCGAGTGAATATTTTGATGAAGAAATATGTAAGTAAACGTTTGCCCTTATCGCTAAATTCGAGACTAAATTGCTTATTTGAACCACGTTATTTTGGATATATGATCCTTTGTAACGAAAAAGTTTTTAATACAAACCTTGTTTGTTAGCCAGGTCCTTATTACTCGTATGTCATGTTTCAGAAAACATTTCATTTAAAATTTCAGATTTATTCATTTAAGAGAAAGGCGTTAATTTATCAATTTTGGATAGTTTAACATGACGAAGGAAGAAATGATAGCATCAAAATCAAGCACGATGCCATCTCCAGAGCCTTCCGTTTCAAGTTCCAGTAAGGGCAGCTTTGCATTATCCTTGAACAAAGCCATTCCCAGTCGTCCTGTATATAAAAAATACTGTAGGAGCAAGTCCTTATCGAACGTATTCCCTGAATCTTACACTCATGGTGATATTGCAAGAATGAGGGAGAGATTATTAAGGTATATGGCATATGGATAAATACATTATTGTTTTATTTCAAAACCGTTGTTTGTGTGGGATGGGGGCAACGTATTATTATTCTATAGTAGTTCTTAAATTTATGTTATTTCAGGACAAACTCACATTTAGAGCCATCTGCAATAAGGAATTTTTCCAGATCTCAAAAATTAACCCTAGCCTTATTAGCACTGGTCGATTTTATGAGTTTCTGTTCAATGTCAATAATGGCACCATTTTTTCCAAGAGAAGCAGCTGAAAAGGGTCTTTCAGATACCATGTCTGGGTTCGTTTTCAGCTTCTACGCCCTCATAGTTTTCATCACTTCACCAATATTTGGAAAAATTGTTAGTAATACTTAAAAATTATAAAAGTTAAATGCACTGCAATTGTTTCTATTTCAGCTACCGAAAATCGGAGCAAAGTTCTTATTTGTGCTAGGAATTCTTATAGCAGGAATATCAAATATATTATTTGGGTAAGTGATTTATGTTGGATTTTATTATTATTATTATTAAATAGCAAATGTTCATTTCACCGAATTATTTTTTCAGAATGCTGGAGTATATTCAAAATTATACACTTTTTACAACATTTTGTGTTTTAATTCGAGGCTTTGAAGCTTTAGGGGCCAGTGCATTTTCCACAGCTAGTTATGTAATTGTTGTAAAAGCTTTTCCTAATAATATAGGATCTGTTATAGTAAGTACTTATTTATGTTTTTCTTAGATATAGACAGAATATAGGTACGGTATATTTAAAAAATTCAATTCAAACTCTGTTATATTTTGATAATGAAATGTGGGGCCCACTCTGTTTTTTAGAAGATAATTTGTTGACCCACATAAACTACTTCTACGTCAAATAAATTTCAATTTAAATTTGCTGAACAAAAAATTAAAATAGGGATTCAAATTAAATTAAAATAACCTGAAATTCGAAAAAGTATTACATATAAACAGTAGGGTGGCTAAAAAAAAAACAAATTTTTTTCGTGTCTCTTGTGAAAATATGTTAGTTTATCATGTTTTAAGAGCCCCCTCAAAAAATCAGCTCAAAAAAAAATTTTAGAGCTAGATTTTTCAATTCCAAAATGGTCAAAAATTGAATATTTTTAAAATTTTTTTCTTTTATAATTTTCTGGGTTGAAAAAAATCTCGATTCTGAAAATTTCAAATCGATATTTTAATTTCTAAAGGTCACTCATAATTATTATAACTTTAAAAGTAGTGTACCTAAAATGTCTTCGAGCGACCTCTAAAAATAAATATCAGCGAACTAATTATTTTTTTATTGAATTTGATGAACAAAAGAATAGAAATAAATCACGAGACACTTAATAAATTTATCGAGGAAAAATTTACTACCGCACTGTGAGTATCAAATATGTACATTTATAATTTTTTAATTTTTTAAAATTTAAGTGTCGTGATTTATTTCTATTTTGTTCATCAAATTCAATAAAAAAAATTATTAGTTCCTTGATATTTATTTTTTAGAGGTCGCTTGAATACACTACTTTGAAAGTTAAAATAATTATAAGTGACCTTTAGAAATAAAATATCGATTTGAAATTTTCAGAATCGAGATTTTTTTCAACCTAGAAAATGATAAAATAACAAAAAAAATTTTTAAAAATTCAATTTCTCACGATTTTGGAAATTTTTTAAAATCTTGAGCGACCTCTAGAAATTTTTTTTTTAAAAAGAATCACCTCATTGTATTTTGTTGATTATGAAAGAAAAAAAATGCATATACCTATGTATATACAGGATGTATATAAATAAGTGCGAACAAATTCAGGGGGTGATACTCTTTTGAAAAATAAGTTGGGTCTTTCATATAAAAAAAAATCTCCTTTGAAGATCCCCTGTAAAGATACAAATGCTTAAAGAGGATTCCACAAAAGTAGTTTTTTATTTTTTTTGGAAATACCAAAAAAGTGACAAATTAAATTAAGTAGACGGTTGTAAGGGGTAGAAAAAGCCAGAAAAAGACTTGTTTCATACGTAATTTTTTTTGTATTTTATATCTTATCATTTAAAAATTCATTCATTTCAGATAGCCCGATACACTGTAAACAAAAAGGTCTCTTGTAATTTTTTCATAAAATTAACGATTTCTGAGCAAAAAATTTATTTAAAATTAATTACATGGTATGATTGGTACAGGGTAGAAATGAACTAGTTTTTTGGCACCCTCTTTAAGCGGTTGTATTGTCACATGGGATGATCAAAGGACATTTTTTATATGAGACCCACCTTATACTTCAAAAGGGAATCATCCCTTGAATTTTTTCGCACTTATTTATTTACACCCTGTATATGAGCAACCTATCAAAATTTCAAGATCTGCCACTACAAATGTAACACTTTATTTCATAAATTTCATTTAAAATATTTAATAGAAGTTCTCATATACGGCGTGTGTCACTGCACGAAGCATTTAGCCTAGCAAATTACATTAAAATAATCATTTACTTTCTATTTCTATAAAAATTTAGTACGATATTCGTTTGTAGGGAATTCTAGAAACTTTTGTTGGTCTCGGCATGAGTACCGGACCAGCCTTAGGAGGAATTTTATATTCGGTATGTATAGATTTTGAAGTACTAGCAATCTAAATTTCTAATTTTAAAAAGAATGTATCTTTATGTTTATTTCTAGGCAGTTAGGTGGCTTCGGTATGCCATTTTTTGTATTAGGCATAGCAATGGTAGTTATAGTTCCTTTAAACTTATGGATGTTGACTACCGTTGAAAGTAAGTACAAAATGAAAATTAAAAATGTAAGTACTCCTTGTACATTTTTTATTATCGTAGATTGGGATGACGTTACAAGTAGAGGCACGTCCATATTAAAAGTTATAAAAGTACCTGCTGTGATGGTAACCGGTCTAGTCGTAGTAATAGTTTCAAGTACTTGGTCGTTTCTGGATCCCACTCTGGAACCACATTTGAGGCAAGTACGTCTAATAACTTTTTAATTTGAATAGTTGTTAAATATAATTTTTTCAGTTTGACTTAAGTCCTGAGCAAATAGGATTGATATTTTTACTCTTTTCTGCTTTGTACGGGTTATCCAGCCCAGTCTGGGGCTGGGTTGCCGATAAAGTCAACAATCATTGGTCCATGATGGTTGCTGGACTGGTGATGAGCACTATCGGTTTGCTGTTACTGGGGCCATGTCCATTTCTACCTATTCTTGAAAGGTAGGTACATTTTTATGAAACGGCATAAAAATATCAAAGGGGTAATCACTCTCCACAACACGTGTACGTTTCTATAGAAAATCGTTAGCAATTTTTTGTAGTGACCGCAATTATACAGAAATTGCTCCGCATGTCGCATTACAATAGAGTCCAACTTCGCGGCAACTGCAAGTCGCACCGCATCCTTTTTTGCAATTGCAAAATATCATTTTTAAAAGTTCTTCGGGTACAGGCTGTGGTTGAACATTTTGATTGGCTGGAGACGATTTTCATTTTTAATCCATCCCCAATCAGTTGGATTAATGCTATCATTACCAATTCGTTTTTTCACGATAACTTTTTTAATTTTTAATATTTTTCATCACTCTAAAATTGCAAGAGCTACAAATCAACCCTTATAGTTGAAGGGTCTTGAACTCTTCGTTTTCGAGATTTTTAGGTTTTAAGGGCTCAAAGAAGGTGGTCCTTACACGCAAATGCAAACTAAAAAACGTAATATCTCAGTTAAATTTTGCTCTACAGAAAAATTGAAAGAGAGCAAAAATATTATAAAAAAAAGACCTTTCAGTTGAACTCTTGTATTTTTCACGTATCTTGTTTAGTTTTTGAGTTATTTCAAAAAAAGGAAATCTTTTTAAAAATTAAAAAAACTTTTTTTCATTATTTCAAACTTTTTTTTTTAATTTAGGCATTCTAAACCGGTCAAACTTGCAGAGCCTATTATTAGTACCTAAATAAAGTCAACTGTACATGGATTATGCTTAGTTTCTATTTTTATGGTTTAGCCATAGATTTTATTGTTCATCTTCATTTTATTGGTCATCTCATTTTTTCTCTGAAAAAATGAGATGACCATTTTATTTTCATCATAACTCCGCGAGTTTTTGAGCGAAATTTTTTCAGAAAACATTTTAAAGGTCTTTCCAAGCACTTTAAAAAAGGTTATATTCATTTTTTTCGAAAAATTAGGTCTCTCCATTATTTTACGGTAAAAGGTTCGATTTTATTTTCCGAAAAATAAACAATCAAAAATGGTTGAAAAACATGCACCTTTTTGATGAAAAATCAACATTTTCAATCGCAAACAACTCGGAAAATATTAATTTTTGGAAAAAACGTTATAGAGCATTTTTGCTTAGAATTCATCCTTCTATTGATTTTTGCGATTAAAATGGGTGCCTTCATTGCCACCCCCGAGAAAGGGTGGCATTCACCCTCAGGGTGAAAGCACACATCGGCACTATGTAACTTTTGTTTTTTGAGCAATTTTCTACTTATGTTAAAATTTCACATCAATCGGTGCATGTGTCAAGAATTCGGACCTAAAAACCGTCATATACTGAGCTATGGAGGAAAAAGACAGATTCCTGGCTCTTCTCCCTTTGTTACAGAGGGATGTTTTTATGAACCATTTAAGTACAATATTCTAATATGAAAAACGTTTAGGTCACATGACATTTCTTCACAAATAGTTTTTTCATAATAAATTTAATATTGGCTTGTTACACGCCTAAATAATCATTTGTGACTCTCTGTCTGAACGGCTGAACCATGTTAGAATTTGTTCTAAAGCTTCATATTGTATATAAAAGTGTGACACTTGTTTCTGCACTTTTTATTTAATTCCAAAACTCCCTAGACCACCAAATCAAAATAATTTTTCTCTTCAGTTATTTCAAGGTTTTGTAGCAAACTTATTGAAAGTTATAATTTCATGAAATTTGGCATACATGTAAAAATTTTGAGTAGTGTGGTTACCCCCTAGAAAAATATCGTATATCCAAATTTAATTTACCGATTAAGTAATTGTAAGTATGTACCTAATTATAATAGCCTTTAATTTTTTATAAAATTATCTTATTATTCTCACATCGTTTTTTTAGCAACATATGGTTAGATCTTGTGGCACTATCAATTTTAGGAATCTCGATAGCCTTAACATTTATGCCCACTTTCCAAGGTGTCCTAACAAGTGCAATGTAAGTATATTTTTTTTCACGAATTGTAAACATTTCCTTTGACCGCAAAGAAAGTCAAGAATTTATCAATTAATAAAAGCAATAATGTACTGTCGAAAATATATCAGAAAGGTATATGATGTTTAAATTAATATTGATTAAAAATATACATATTTTTTTTATATTCAAGCCGTGGAGGATGCAGAGATAGCTTACATACATACAGTATGGTGGCGGGGATATGGTCATGCATGTATTCCTTGGGAGAAGTTATTGGACCTGCCCTTGGGGGATATTTATTAGAGTATTACGGGTTTCCCATAACAGCGACTGTTATGGCGAGCATGACATTTGTGCTGGTGAGATATAATGTTAAAACATGTTAAATATTTATAATTAACTTTAAACTGAGACTGGCTTATTTTACTTTTGATTCTCATATTTACTCACTGACTTGTGTTATTAATTTTATTTCAGTCCATTATTACTTTCTTCTTCTTTTTTTGTAAATCAACCTACTGTAACGACTGTGATACAGCATCTGACAGTGGTATTAGCGAGTCATGGAGGAGTTCTTATAGTTCAGAAGATTCAAATGAAAACAGTCCTCTCCTTGTTTCAGCCGTGGATTCTAGTTATCGACTGTACACTGAGGAGAAAATTCAGTATTATGAAGATAGTAGGAAGCAGGAAAATGAGGTAATAATATCTATATTAATCAGAAATGCAATAAGTTTTAATAACATATGTATTTTTTGTCATTGTGCAGATGGGCGAGGCTGATTCCAATCAGGTAACTGATGTAAGAGGGACAGTTGCAATAACTGGGAAAGGATCATGTGAAGTTTAGATAATTTGTCAATGTATTTTAGGTATTTTTAGAATGTCCATTTTAAATAATATAAAAGAACAAGGAATTGTTAACAGTTCTTATTTAACTTGTATTTATTATTGCATTTTTTTAATTAAAGTTTTCCTGTTTATTAACTTTTAATAATAAAAACATGAAAGTTATGAAAAGTGTTATTTACCAACTCTTTTTGTTAAACTTGGATAGTACAATGAAATTTTAAATTATATTTTTTCTCAGGCACTTAATGTACATAAACTCACACTGTATCAATCATTGAAAGTAAAATTCCTAAAATTAAAAAATTTAAAGAATAAATACCTTTTTCCTTTTACAATTATTTTGTGCAGTGTACAGGTAGATATGTGGTACAGGTATTTTCATGGTATCTTCAAATGTACACAATTGAAGCAATAATGGGTTAATATAATATGTATGAGAGATGTGTGATTCATTAACTGGTAATTTGTGGATTCATGGGAATATTGGAATTATTGGAAACATAACTTACAGTATTAACAAACATCACGCATTATACAAAAACAAGAAACATAACCTAAATTAAATTCAAATTTTGAGATAAATTGAGTGCCAAGTGCGCAGTTTTTTGTTTTCGAGTTGTCTGTATCTGATTGGTTCTCATTTGACATAACAATCATGAAGATTTGTTGATTTGTCTGTTCTATAGATACAGTCAAGTACACTTGAGTGTAAAATAAAGAAAGATAAATGCTACGAGAGCCGCTAAACATCACAATAAAAAGAGACAGCAAATATACGTATATTTACAAAACCAAAATCAAAAAGTGTATTGAAATTACAAATAAACAGCTAAGTAGATTCCAAACATTAATATGATTCTGTAATTTTTGTGATATTTAAAAAACTTAAGTATAAAATAAATACTGTAGTGTTACAGTAAAAGTTAGTTTTAAGTTATATATTAGATAAGGTAAAGTACATTATTTTATTTACTCATACCCGGCTTGTTAGGTTATGTGTTTCAATTTTTCATTTTATAAATTTCGTTTTTTAACATAAATTCTGTTTTTTTCAGAATGAGGTTGTTAATAATCTGCAGTATATATTTTTGTTTATTTATACGTAATGTAGAACTAAAAACTAAAAAATCTAAATCAGTGACTACATTATTAGAAGCAAAATGGGAAGTTACCCCATTAGTCCTAGAGGTAGCGGAATACTTAGCTGATGAAAGTTTGGATTTTTATTGGAACTTTATTGATTCCATCAGCTCGTTGAATCCTCCATTAGCGACGATAGGTAATTATAATAATAATTAGTTTTTCAAATAGCCAAGTTATGTTTATCCGTATGTTTTAGAAAATGATAGAGAGCGATACAGTAAAGTTATGGATCACGCGTCTCGACTAATCACATCATCACAATTAGGTCTATTAAAATTAGGATTATCAATGCATATTTACTCACCCAAGGTACAAATGTATGAGCAAATAGCTCACGAAAGGAATTTACCGTCTTGTCCCACAGTTGCCGATGTTAAAGGAATTTTAACTTGTGATATAGCAGAATTAAAAAGATTAATAAAGAATGTGAGTAGTAATAGTAGTAGTGAGATTAACTTATTGATAATTATTTTGTATAATTTTTTTAGCCTTCTGGTATAGAAAGAACATTGGATTTGTATAGAGTAGATCATCATTATCCAGGGTCAGCTAATAGGTCACTCGCTGTGGCTCTTTATGGAGAACTAGGCACTGAAAGTTTCGCTAAATTTCATGCTTTACTTAAAGAAGAAGCTGTAGCTGGAAATATTGATTATGTTGTTCGATACAGTGTTAATGTAATAATACCTACTCACATTTTTTTGCCTGGAATTATTTTATATGTTTTTTAGAACAAGGAAAATAAACGGCTGCGCTTGTCAGGGTACGGAGTAGAACTTCAGATGAAATCGACTGAATATAAATCACAAGATGATACTCAACTACACGACGATCCAAGTTCTGAGGAATCTTCCCAGGAAGACGAAGATACTGAAATTGAAGGTTTCAACTTTGCAAAAATAAAGTAATTATGTGTTTAATTCTATTAAATACGATTATTAACACTTTAAATACTTTAGGCAAATATTCCCAGAACTGAAGAACAATTTGGATAAGTTTAAATCACATCTTGAAGAAATGTCGAACGAATTGGCACCATTAAAAGTATGGCAGTTCCAGGATTTAAGCGTACAAGCTGCGGAGAGAATTATGAGTGCTCCTAAGGACGAAGCTTTAAAAGTGTTTATCAATATTGCTCAGAACTTTCCAATGCAGGTATTTCTTTTAATACATAATAATTATTAGATCTTTAAGGAGTTTTACTTCGTATAGGCGAAAGGTTTGGCGAAGACAGTGGTAAATCCCGAGTTAAAACGAGAAATGAAGAAAAATTCCGATATATTTGCATCCACCTTAAACCTCCAACCTTCGGACACAGCTCTATTCATCAATGGAATGTTTTACGATATTGATTTAATAGACGTATACGGAATATTAGAGGTTCTCCGCAACGAGCTGAGGTCGATGGAGGGACTCCACAACATCGGGATAACTAATAAGAGAATGTCATCGTTACTAGCTTTGGATTTTGGCGATGATAGTGACTCTCAGGAATTCGCTATTGACATTAGAGATTCAGCGATTAATTGGGTAAACGACATAGAGCAGGATTCTAAGTACGGGAGGTGGTCCAGTAGCCTTATGGAATTGCTGAGGCCTACCTTTCCGGGAATGATGCGCCAAGTTAGACGAAATTTGTATAATTTGGTGAGTAAGAAGAATTATTTACATTGTTATTAATATACACCGGTCTCGGAATCTATTTAGTACAGTCATTGAAGCTTTTCACCTCCGAATTCTTTGAAACTGAACCGATTGACTTGAAATTTGGCAGACAGTTAGAGAAAAGGTTAATAAACATTAGTGGCATAGCGCTGATTGACACTTCCACCCTGTTGTTTTTCAAAAATAACGCTGGAAAGCGATAGCGATTCAAATCTTGAGCAAAAAATATTCGAAGAATTTTTTCGAGAAATCAATAGTTTTTTAGTTATTGACAATTGAAAACTTGTAATTTTGAGTGAAAAAAAAACTCTTTTTCAAAGTATTTTTCGCGAATAACTAAAAAACTACGCATTTTATTAAAAAAAGTGTAATGAACAAAAATGTAGCTTATGAATAAACAAAGAAAATCGTTTTTTAAAAAGTGTTGTACGTCCTATACAAAGCGAAATATGGTTAGTGGAAGGGGACTTGTTTTGGGGGAAATACTCAAATCGATGGATTCAACGTCAAATAACGGCAAAAGCATTAATTGTACGTGTATAACGCTCCTGGAGTTTTTTGTAGTACTCAAAAAGTCCTTCAAAATGAGCACTTATAAAAGTTAATTAGAGCAAAATTGAAGGAGTTATCGTCAAAAACAGATGGGTTGCTCATATTTTTTAAGAGAAAATGAGCAGTAAACGCTGTACCATTCATTTCCATAAGAATTTTAAAAAATCGTAGACCCTTTACAATTAGTTTTGTTTTCGTGTTTTTCATACGATCCTGAAGTTAGACTGGTTTAGAATGCATATTTTTTTATGTACGGTAAAAGTTGAAAACGTATTTTTCATTATTAAAAAAAAATTGCCTTATTTATATAATAACTCTGAAACTATGAAAAATACGTAAAAAATGATAGACAACAAAAATGTAGCTTTTTTTAACAAATATTTTGCTTTTTTTTATTCCTATAGCATAAAAAATAAAAGAAATATCGCCACTTGAAGTATCCATTTTAGTGAAAAAACTACCTGTCTCGAGCCCTTCGATCCCTTCCCTTTAGAAAACGAAGAACTTAAAAGGTTTTATATGCAAATGATCTTACAGCTCTTGAAATTATCTTTAAAATGCTTTTTTGTAGGATACTATAGCTTCA
Source organism: Anoplophora glabripennis (assembly GCF_000390285.2). Lineage (NCBI taxonomy): Eukaryota > Metazoa > Arthropoda > Insecta > Coleoptera > Cerambycidae > Anoplophora > Anoplophora glabripennis. The sequence goes on along the minus strand of NW_019416404.1, from coordinate 881,120 downwards.
AAATTAACTGAGTTATGGTAAAAAACCAATGACATTTTTTCAGAGCAAAATAGGCTTTCTCATTTTTGGAGCAAAATGTTAGGATTTAAGTGCGCGTCAGCGTTTATAAAAGTTTATATGCAGCATAGCAATTTTTTTTATGATTGATTATATTTAAAAATCGATTATAATAAATATATTTTACATTAATATTGGTAAAAGGGTAGTTTATAAGAGTTGAAAATGGCAAAAGTAAAATATTCTTTCATAAACAATATAAGGGAATTTTTATTTTAAATTATTGCGCAATTATAGCATACCAAGATTTAAAACGTAATTTTTTATCATTTATTTAGCACAGAGATGATTATAAAAGTTGAATAGTGTTATGAGATACAAATTCTTTCATAAGCAATGAGGGAATTTTTATTTTAAATAATTGCACCTTTATAGCATTCCAAGCTTTTAAAAAGTAATTTTTCATAATTTTTGTCAATACAGGGGTGGTTTTTAGGGGTTGAAAGGGAAAAATTATTTTATTAGCTATAAGGTAACTTTTATTTTAAATAATTGCACGATTTAATCATTCCAAATCTTTAAAAAGTAACTTTTTATCATTATTTTTTACATAGGGGTAGTTTTTAAGGGTTAAATAAAGGGTCGAAAAGATCAAATATATCATAAAACATGTTTGAGAGCATGGAACATTATTTAATCTTTGTGCTTGAACAAGATTTTTTATCAATAAAATGCTTATAACTTAATTTTTTCAATTTTTTATCACAGATGTAGTTTTTACCCCTAAAAAACAAAAATGTCACTTTGAACTTGACCCTAAGATGAGCCTTATTCTAAATTTTCATGCAAATCCAAGCAGTTTCAAAGAATTCGGAGGTTACAGCGGATTTTCAGCTTCAATGACTGTACTAATTGTCAATACACAGATGTTCAGGCACAACCAGATTATGCTGCCAATTTACAATTGTTTTTTCAGTTCTAGGGATTTTTTATGTCGAAAATATCAAACTAGTTAATTATATTAAAACCGCTGTATCTTTTCCATCGTGTCACAAGCAATATTCATATGAATTAAAACGAAACATTCTAGTCACTGCTTTCATTTAATTGAAATTTCATCTTGACAATTCCCACAACTGGATATCTCCCAAATTTTATTATTGTTCTGTACACTCCAAATATGATTGATTTATACAACAAATACTGAAAGAAATGTCCTGAGTATGTGTATGAAATTCTTGACTTTTGAATAACTTTGACAATTCATCTAATATTCAGATAAATTGCACAGAAAGACTTTTATATCTAAGTTTTTTATTTAACATTCCAACATAGTTAATTTTTCACACCCCAAAGTAACTTAAACAAAAATTATGTTCTTTAAGGACAATTATTTTAACAGTACAACAAATTAAACTGGAACATTACTTTTAAAATTACAAAAGATTTTTATTTTTCTGTCTAGACTCTTTCGTAACAGATATCTGACTGTGTAAATATACTTGTGGCAATATATTTGTAATATTTATAAGTACTATAGAGATTAGTCGGTTTGTTAAAATTGTGTTGTAACTTATATACTCCATAAAATAGTAGGCAATGACTCATTTTCAAGATGTATATCCAAAGATTGTTAAATATGGAACAACAAATAGATGTTTTTAATTAATGATATGGTGAGAAACATGTACTCCATGGTCTATATACCTGATGAACGATACCTATTTATTAGATATTGGGGGTGTAATTCAATGTCAGCCAGGATATATAGTTCGTAGTGTAGTTGTTTCCATAATATCAATAGTTACAAAGCTTATTCCACCTACAGATTAGTAGGTCATTTTGTGTCAATAGCTACATGTTCCAGTAGACATAAAGTATCAATGACATTTAAATGTATGACATTTGCCATATACACTAGGCTATATCTCACAAATTCTCAAAACATGTAGGTACTTAGGTAGGTCGATTTTGGTAAAAATTAGATTATCCTTGCAAATTTAAGCTCACTTTGGTATATACAACAGGTAGGTAGGTACTTTCTTATTTGTACTAAAGTATGTATTCAGCAATTCTCTCTCAGGCAAAGATTTACTACTGCCTCAGTTTACTTTTTTCTACAATTTATTCGTTCGCACCACTTTGGTTAAAAGAACAAATGGTCTCTGTGAAAAATCTACTTACATATTGCTGTAAGACTAACCAATATAAAATCAGTAAAACTGCTAATTACTAAAGGTACAAACATCACAGACAAATGAGAGGCACCACCCGGTATAAGTGGTTCTATTATAACCCCACTCTTGTATTGAGGTTCTACATTAGTTGTTTTTCTTGTTATATTTGTGATTAATTGTCTTAATTTAAAAGTTATTTTGTGCCACGTAAGTTTTTAGAGACTCGTTATCTTTGACAATAACTGCAGCAGGTTTGATGTAAGGCAAAATAAATGTAAACCATTTTTCAAATCTACTGTCCATTGTTCTCATGGTAATCTGATCGTCACCACTTAAACACATTTGAACCATTATCTAATCGCAATCTGCATTCACTTACCTTTGATCCCATAGAAAAACTTTCTAAAAATGTTGCTCATCCGCTGTTGATATTTAAATCTTGCTAAACCTTGTAGAGTGTATGTCCGTCATTTATCCATGTTTCGTTGAGATAATTTATTTTTGTTTTTGTTGACGACACTAGTAATTCATACATAGTACACAGTAAAAGCAGGACCATCTATGCTTATAACACTCAGCTAGAAACCAAGACAGATAAGCATTTCAAGAAAAGCCATGCAGTCTCAATTGGCTCTCTTTTTCTAGATAATAGAAGTGATGTATTGTAACAATAGAATGTTACTAGTGTAGGCCTAAGCTGAACATATTATTGGAACACTATGAGAAATGAACAGCACATTACAAATTTCATGCAAAAAATATTCAAAATGATTGAAGTAGTAAAACTCATTAATCCTTTTTTTAATTATGCCACTACCTGCTATTTTGGTTCTGGAATATAGTAAATAAGATGAGCATCTAAAACAGTAAAATATTTTCTCAAAAAATTATAGTTATTATAATCGAAATTGTATTAATTTTGTCAAAAACTATATTCTTTCTAGATACTTATTATTGACCCAACTGACCCTTCGATAAAAGATGTCCTGAAGCTAATAGAATCATTTGTAGTACACACTGCCCCCATAAGGGTTGGTATAGTTTTCAAAGTAAATGATACAACTACTTTGAATGGTCTGCAAGATGCTGGCATTGCCATGCAGTGCGCGCTAAATTATGTAATGCAGAAAAAAGACGGACCTGCCGCTCTTAGTTTAGTCAGTGCCATATTAGGAAGAGCTAGTGAAAAAGTCACGGTGAAAGATGTCAAGGAACAACTTAAAAAGCAGTATGGGGAAGATCCTGAAGATATTTTAGGTATTCTCAGTGTTTTTATTTATCTAAATTGTGTAAAAATTAATAATTTGTTTAGGTGAAGATTCCGACTATGATTTCGGCAGACAGTTGTCGTCGGATTTTATAGAAAGAACGGGGTTACACACGTTTCCGCAGGTGCTAATGAATGGCGTCCCCTTACCTCAAAACCAAGTAAACACGGATGATTTCGAAGAAGCCATCTTACAAGAAGTCATGTCTCAAACTCCCAAGTTCCAGAAAGCAATATACCGGGGGAAATTGTCGGATACAGACGACGTAACCGATTACATAATGAACCAACCCAACGTTATGCCACGGCTGAACGATAGAATCCTCAACAAAGAAAAGTCTTTTTATCTGGACATGACCGGCTCTGCTAATAGCATAAATAACGTACAAACTCTGCTGAAGCTTAGCCCTAGGGATATGACAGCGACTGCTGTGGATAACTTGAAATACTTTACCGTCGCTAAGAAAGGCAAGCTGTATCACACTATGACTTATTGGATCGTTGGTGATTTGAACTGTGTAAAGTCTAGGACACTGCTACTGGAGGCCTTGGAACATTTGGTGAGTGACATCAGAATTAAAATGCATTCATTTGTCGTTATTATTTTTTTCTTACTTTTTTTTTATCGTACTTTATTTCCTGAATTTAATACTTTTTCTCAAATTTTCGTTCAATATATTTGACAGTGTCTAGTTTTATCAATTTTCTCAATATCTTTTTTTATTTTTGTTGTTGTGACAGGCTGCCCAGTTACCCGCAGCACTCTTTTATGATCTATTGTGTTAGAGTTATTTTAAAACAGGATCACGCTTCGTGCGAAAGCAAGCACTAGTCTGACGGATTTATTGTGTGTGATGCGTATATATATTTTATTATTTCACTTGATTTATGCAATTTGAAACAGGTTTTAAATTTGAGTAAAGCTTAGGACGGAGTAGCCAATCGTGAATGTTGTGGGCTTAATAATTTAAGTGATACTGACCTCTTTCTAAAAATGATTTAAAATAATCGAGCCATGTTATATTCATAATTTATGTTTTTAGAAATCTGAGAGTGACGTAAGAGTCAGCTTCTTGCCAAACGTAAATGGAGATAAAAGTAATCTATTGAACAAAATTGTATTAGCCGCCCAGCAAGAGTTGCCTCCAGAAAAATCGCTGAATTTAGTTTTGTCTCTTTTGAGAGACGACAAAGCGGCAAAGCAACTGGAAAATGGCGAAAAGTTGGACATACCCGTGAGTGATAATCAAACATGAAGTACGTAAAAATAATATAATTTTTCGACAGGTCGAAGTATCTTCCAAAACCAACGCCCAGGAGCTCAACTTGAAGATGTTACGAGTATACAGCCAGAAAGTTCTAAACTTTAAAGAAAGCGAAAGAGCCGTGGTAGCCAACGGAAGAGTTTTAGGCCCCTTAGAAAATAATGAGAGCTTCTCTAGTGAAGACTTTAATCTTTTGGAGAGATTCAGTTCCACCGTATATTTGGAAAAAATTAACGGTGCCCTTGAGAAAAATAGCGATGAAGAAGACGGTGAGCTCTCGTTAGCCGAACTATAATTTGTTTTTAATACATACTTCGTACCATTTTCAGATATTTCCAGTAATACGCTACTGAAAATAGTGTCGCTTTTGGTCTCAAGGCCGCAGACGAGGTCACGATTCGACATCAACTTCGGAGGAGACGAATATTCGGTAGTGAAAATACCTGCTGCACATCCTGATCAAGTAGCTTTCGATATAGTAGCGGTAGTCGATCCGGTTTCGAGAGGAGCACAGAAACTGGGGCCCATTCTGCAGGTACTGCAGGAGGTGTTGAACTGCGATATAAGAGTGTTCTTGAATTGCGTCGAGAAGAACAGCGATATGCCAGTGAAAAGGTAGGAATAATTAAGTGTGTGATTTTATATTAAATTTCCTTGATAACAATATTCTGCTAATCTAAAATCAATCTTTGTTTCATGTAGTTAGGACTGTATGTACATTATACAGTGTGATCCATTTAGTAGCAAGACACTAAAATATTTTTGGAATTCACGATTCAAATAATAATTATTTTTTATATAAATAGTGGCTTCTTTGATATACTTCAAGGTGTAAACCAATCTGGGAACCCGGGTAAACCTTAGTTTAGATTGCTGACATCGTAAAGATATTGTACCGAAATTCCTTTATTTAACACAATTTTTTTACACAAGAGTTTACAACTTTGACAATTGAGAATCACAAATAACAACTTAACCTCAAAAAAAACTTCCGTTTGTATATTTTTCTTTGTTTCTCTAACTTTCCATGGGTCTCCAAGATCAGTATAGCACAATTTCTAAACAGAAACATGACAGAAAAAAACAGAACATATTTTAGAAACATCAGGAAATAGATAAATAAACAAATGTAAACCAAAGCACACTAGGCCAAATTTCGCTACACTAAAGGCAGTGTAATCAACACATGAAATTCGGTTTTGTCCACTGTTTCAAAATGCAAATGTCAAAAGTAGCATCACTAAAACTTCAATATCTCTGTAAGTAACTGTTGAAAGGTCATGAAACTTTGACACGTTTCTTTTGAAGGTTAGTGCTTTTGATTTGTGGCGCCATCTGTGGGTTAGTCCCGGGACTTTTTGACTGATATGTTACGTGCAAAATTTGTTTTTTTCTCACAAAATTTAATTTTTCTTATAATATTATTAAGTTTAAAAATTAAATGTAAATATCAAATCAAAGTTTAACCTGTTTACGCCTGAAGGGACGTATTTTTTTTTTTCATTTTTCAACGGCTGCAATGACAAAAAAGATCGTGAAAAAGTTTAAAAATTCCTCGAAAAATACAGCTGGAAGTCACTATATGGTGTTTTTCCAAAAAAGTTCGAAATTTTTCAATTAAAATTCTTTCATCCAAACATTTTTTTTGGAGGTCTTAACGACAAAAATGCCGGTTCAAAGGAAAAAAAACCTCAACATTTTTAGGAATTTTTTTCTTGAAAATGGGGTTTCCGACAAAATTTATAGAAAAAAAATTTCTTAAAATTATGCAAATATGCTCAAATTTTTTCACAATTTGAGACGTTTCTACTTTTTTGAAATTTGGCCGTTTTTTGGAAAGTCCAAAAATAATTCCAAAAATTCTGAAAAAAGTGTATTCTCTAATGAATTTCAAGAATTTTTTTGTTCTATAAAATTTTTTCTGAAACCCCATCATTGTCGTGGAAAATTTTTTTTTACGAATATTTGATTCAAATTTCATCGGATTTAGGAAAAAACATGGTTTATGTAATGAAATTTCAATTTCTTGGCTTGAATGTGCAGTTAGGCTTAAAATGTACTGGCTAATTTAATATTGTATCCCGAAAATTATAAAAAAATTTTTTTTATCGAATGTGCCAGCTTTTCATTTCTCCTGTTTGCCGTATCTAATTGATGCATTGCCCAACTCTTACCAACGCAACGTGTAAGTCGATGAACGAAAGAGTCAGGTTTTTTTTTGTTTTTTATGTAAACTTTTTTTATTGTTTTTTTTTGTAATTTTATTATATTTTATTTTTATTACAATAAATAGTAATACATACGCTCACATTTTTTCAGAATTTTTGGAATTATTTTTGGATTTTTCAAAAAACGGCCAAATTTGAAAAATGTAGATGTCTCAAAAAAATTGTGAAAAAATTTGAGTACTTATATTCTTTGCATAATTTTAACAACTTTTTGTTCTATAAAATTTTTTTTGGAAACCACCATTTTCAAGAAAAAATTCCTAAAACTTTTGAGCTTTTTTTCCTTTGCACCGGCAGTATGGTCGCTAAGACCTCAAAAAAATTTTTTTGAATGCATGCATCTTGAAGTTTAGGGTCGTATGCCACAATATTTTCACTCCACTTATAAATCCTTATCTGATTTCGATTCAAAATTCCAGTTTGAAAAAAATTTTAAGTGAAAAATTCGAACTTTTTTGGAAAAATACCATGTAGTGACTTCCAGCTGCATTTTTCGAGGAATCTGATCACAGATTCTGAAAGTTGCGCTGATTTTACGTCGGATACAGTAATTTTTAAATTTTTTTACAATCTTTTTTGTCATTGCAGCCGTTAAAAAATGAAAAAAAATACGACCCTTCAGACGATAATGGATTAAATAGGTACAGCTAACAAGAAAGTTTAACATTGAAGATTTTTAAAATAATTCGCAAATATCTAAAAAAATGTGTGGGCATGACCATGAAAAACATTAGTATACAGAGTATAATAAAATTTTTCATTAAGACACTATTTTCAGTTTTTATCGGTTTGTTTTGGAACCTGAGGTACAGTTCAGCGATGACGGCAAACAACTTCCCGGTCCCATAGCAAGGTTTAATAACATGCCGACCTCCCCACTTTTAACTCAGAACTATCACGTTCCCGAGAACTGGTTGGTAGAGGTTGTGAGATCCGTTTATGATTTGGATAATATTCGGTTAGAGAACGTAGACAGCAATGTACACAGGTAATATAGAAAATGTTTGAGAGAGAATTCGTAATTTCGTCGATGGAAACGGTCATTTTTTTTAGCGAGTACGAATTAGAGCACCTTCTTCTCGAGGGCCACTGTTTCGAGCAGAATACGGGAAGCCCACCCAGAGGTTTACAAATAACTTTGGGTACGGAGAGCAGGCCCGTTATCATGGACACCATCGTCATGGCTAATCTTGGGTATTTCCAACTGAAAGCTAACCCGGGCGCTTGGATCCTCCGTTTGAGGCAAGGCAGAAGCGCAGACATCTACGACATAGTCAGGTAAGCGTTGAACTTACTAAAAAGAAATTGTTTAAACGTATTCGTTCCTTGTAGTCACGACGGCACGGACAGCCCGGCGAATTCAAGTGATATTAAGGTACTTCTAAGTTCCCTGAGGTCTCACATAGTCAAATTGAGGGTCCAGAAGAAGCCGGACAAGTTAAATGTGGATTTGTTGGCCGAGGATGACACGAACTCTGGAATTTGGAATTCGATAACGAGGTAAGGGTAGCGGTTGGCTTTTTCTAGACATTTGCATGATGTTTAATTTTAATTTTGCATGCTCACCAATAAGAATGCTCAGGTAAATACATTTTTCATCAGAAGTAGAGTTTTTCCGGTAGTTCTGCCATGGCCTATGTACCAGGTTGCAGACTTATATTGCACTTCCCTTAGCTGGGAATCTTTGACCTTCCCCTGTTGTTCTGGGACTAGGATCTGTGGGAGGGGTTCTGATAGCGGGTTTACCCCACAAAGCCTAGCCCGAGAACAAGGATAGATCAAAGATTCCTATCTGAAGCTAAGAAGTGCAATGTAAGTCTGTAACTGGCAGCAATCGGACACATAGGCTATAGTACAACAACTCAAAAAAAGAATAATAAAAGCACTACCACCCACATTATAAACTCTCAAAACATTAAAATTTTCTGTAAATGATAGAAACCTGTACAGTGCATCCTGTTTTACATTCGCCTTTACCACTTTTTGAGGGAAATCTTTGAAGTTATAGTCAAAATAAATATAGTTTTTATATTTCAGATGACCTCTGGTTAGTGGCTATCTTAATGTGGTTTATGTAATTTTTAAATAATTGTTACTATTTTTGACTTACAGACAAAATTACAGTTAGGTTGTAGTTGGCCATGGCCTAGCTAAAAAGAGAGTATTCTGCGCTTTGAAAACAACAAAATTGTTAATATAGACAAATGCCTTTTCAGAAATATGTATTTTATTAACGCTCACATAATTTTTCTCCATTATAAATGTATTATTAAGATAATTCAAATAAATTCAAACATTTTTTTTCTTAAAAAATTATAACAAATGAAGTCGAACCAAAGAAACTAATAATCTAACTATACAAAAGATATCTAACCTCACAAATAAGGTTCCTAATTGTTGATGTTGCAGGTAACTATATACTCTATCGGGTACATACCTCAACTAGCATTGAATTATAAGAGCAATATCAAGTAAATACTGAAAATTAATAATTTTCCAAAATAAAAATTAAAAATGATGTCTAAATATTATAAAATACAGGTCATTACAAATTAGTAGGTCAACCCCTTAACCACATATTCTATGAACTAAAATAATGTGACTTTTCTTATGTCATTCTTCATTTCGGAGCCCTATTTTCAAAATATAGTGTGGCAAAATTAAAATTTAAAAAATGATTTTTATTGATAACTCTGGTGATTGTAGAGATATTTATTTAAAATTTAGCACATATTTTGTTCTCAAGTCGGCACACTTTTTGTGTAATTTTGGTTTAAAATATCAAAGCATGAACAGACGAGAGAGGGGTTGCACTGCCCATGGATCCTTTATTTTTTTTGAGTATGCCTATGCTTTCCGAATATTTTTTTTAGATAAAGCAGCGTTTTATCCTATTTTTTTTGTCACTTTTGTAAGATTTTGATTTGGGTATTCATTTACGAGATATTGTAACATTTTTGGATACGTGACATCGATTTAGTTGACGTTAGACTTTATTTTTTGGGGCTATATGAATTATTTGAGTCATCTAATTTATTTCAATTTACAAAATAAAATGGAAATGATCATCATCATGATCAACGAATTTAATTTGAGCTAAAATCTAACATATCTAAAAAAATTGCAAATCTCGCACAGCAAGCCCAATCAAAATATGTGGTTTCTGCCTAAAAGGCTCTATACCTTGTACAATTCGTTTTTTTAACTGTTGTTTAGTTGGCAATGGTATCATATAAAAGAAATTTTTCATAAAATCCCAAAAATTAACGTCTAACGTTGACTAAATTGATATTGCTAATCCAAAAAAGTTACAATATCTCATAAACGAGGCTCCAAATAGAAATTGTTTTGTGCATGCAAGATAGACAGTAAAAAAAAGTCAGCAACCCAGTCGAACAAACACGGTCACTTTGTTTGTAATATTGTCATTCTTGACATTAATTAAAAAAATACAGTCCACATTTGTTTGATTTGTATAAAGAATCATAAGAAAAAAGTGATATTTGTTCACAACCAAGTCATACAGGGCTTACAGAAATCTTACAAGAGTGAAAAAAATAGAATATATCACCGCTTTATCTAAAAAAAAATATTCGGAAAACATTGGGTACTCTAAAAAAAAAAAATTGGGTGTCCATGGGTATTGCAACCCCCCTCCCCTCCGTTCGTGCTTTGATATTTTAAATCAAAATTATACAAAAAGTGTGCCCACTTAAAATCAAAATATATGCAAAATACTCTACAATCACCGGAGTTATCAATAAAAATCAATTTTTAAATTTTAATTTTGACGCCCTGTATTTTGAAAATGGGTCTCTGAAATGAAAGGTGGCATAGGAAAAGTCCCATTATTTTAGTCCAAAGAATATGCGGTTAACTGCTTGACCTACTAATTTGTAACACGCTGTTAAATAATTTCAAAAAAATTTAAAATACCCTTTATTTTTGTTCAACATCACCATTGACAAAAACCAAAATGTCAAAATATATAGAAATAGTAAGATCTTTCTTAGAAAACTATTTTTATTTGTTGATCTTTGCCGACGATGATTTTAGAACAAAAATACAATATACAGGGTGTTCGTATATGTGCGAAATATTTTAGGGGGTGGTTGCTGAAGTTATTTTGTGAAAAAAAGTTCATATAAACGTAGGTCAAAATATGCTTCATTTCCGAGATACAGAGCGTTTAAATTTTAATTTTTTATTTATTTTCATTAATTATTTCAGAGTTTTAAAAATATTGACTCGAAATTTGAAAAACACTTTGGAGGGATAAATGTGCTTATTTTGGGGTGATACGAATATTTCCACTTGCACCAGTGGCATTCGTGCGAGAATACCACAACCTTTTTTAATAAGAAAAATGGTATGCTACTGAGTTTTTCCCGTTTTGATATCTTCTTAGAAATCCGCCATCAATTCTGATTGGAATTGATCCCTTCAATTTTTTTCGTAGGATGCACCGTTTTTGAAAAAAAAAAAATAAAACATTTTATTGTAGGTTTTGTTAATATTTTATTTAAAGTAATAATGCAATTCAACATTGAAAATAAAAAGTTGATATGAATGTGGGTAAAAAATTCTTCAATTTCGAGATACAGGATGTTCAAATTTTAATCTTTATTTGATGTCTTGAATATTTCATAATGTTTTATTATCTAGTTCAGTAACATTAAACCAAAACAATAACACAAAACAGTAATAAAAATATTTTTTAATAGTCGCAAACCTACAACAGAGGTTGAAAATTACCTCCCTCACAAATGATAGAAAAGTCGACTCTTCGCCTCATTGAATATTCGCTGAAATATTCCTACTGTATTTCTTATTGTCTCGCAGCCGGCTGTAATTTGATTCCTCAGGTCTTCAACATTTTCAACAACAAATTTCAAATACCTCGATTTTTTAGTATTTGGTTAATACTGTTTGACTTAATTTGTTAAGCATTTTTAGTCAAAAGATTTTTTATTTATTTGAATTAACTAAATACATTTAAAAAAGAATAAAAATATGAGAGGTATGTAACCACTTTTTCAGTTGCTATAATTTTGTAGTTCATAGTCCGATACAAACTATATCCAATAAATTTACTAGAGATGGGCACTTTTCGGAAAAGTGTGTTACGGACATGTCGGGAAAAGTACTTTTGACCTTGAATCTAATAAGGCATCTGAGTGCAAAGCAAAAGCAAAATATTACTTTTATTCTAATGAATATGTCGATATATTTTACTTATTACCTACCTTTAGACTTTTTTATGAACTGGTTTCTAATTTTCTCCGGACAGCCAATACACTTATTTAAATGTTTTTCCATCCTACTCGAATTCTTAAAAATTGTTTTTGAGCAGAAGTTACATTTATAATGATTTTTACTCAATTCAGAAAAATATAACCAAACTGTTGATTTTGGCGTCATACTTCATTTATAAACTCTTTGTGTATTAAATATTAAATTAAGAATCAACTGATTATTACTTACTAATCATTAACTTTGCCAAAAATAATAAGATATGGACATATAAATAAAAGAGGTTATATTTTTAAAATGTCAGTTTCAGTTAAACAATTACCAACAAAATTACAAGAAAATGGCTAAATATCTTTAATTTTACATGTACTAACCTCAAACATTTTTTGCGGGAATTATGAATGCAACAAATAATTCCGCTCATGTGCATACAACTTTTCAATCTTGAAAACTGCCCTCAGGGCATGTCCACTTTTCACGACATGTCCGATGGACATGTTTAGCTGACATGTCCGCGGCACATCTCTAAAATTTACTGAGAATTAAAAAACAGTTATATTAGGTATTTTACAAATGTTTCTAAAAGTGTAACCTTGCAGTTCCTTCACCGGCAATGAAGAGGAAACAGATGAAAAACTTAACATATTCTCTTTGGCCTCTGGTCATCTGTACGAACGGTTCCTTAGAATCATGATGTTGTCGGTGCTCAAACACACTAAAACACCTGTGAAATTTTGGTTTTTAAAAAATTATCTGTCGCCTCAGATCAAGGTAAAATCTTTTCAGTATTTGTGATGTATTTTTCCTTAAAAGTAAGCATTTTAGGACTTCTTACCTTATATGGCCAAAGAATACGGTTTTGAATACGAACTGGTCCAGTACAAATGGCCGAGGTGGTTGCACCAACAAACAGAAAAGCAACGCATAATCTGGGGTTATAAAATTCTCTTCTTAGACGTCCTTTTCCCTCTAGATGTAAAGAAGATAATTTTCGTCGATGCCGATCAGGTAAAAAACGTACAAACCGACACTCATACCTTTCATTAAACGTACAAAATTTTAGGTCGTTAGGGCAGATTTGAAAGAACTTCAGCAACTAGACTTAGGGGGAGCCCCTTATGGTTACACTCCCTTCTGCGAATCCCGCAGGGAAATGGACGGTTTCAGGTTCTGGAAACACGGTTATTGGAAGAACCACTTACAGGGCAGGCGCTACCACATCTCGGCCTTGTACGTGGTAGATTTGAGGAGGTTTAGGAGGATAGCAGCGGGCGATAGGTTGAGGGGGCAGTACCAAGCTCTCAGTCAGGACCCCAACAGTCTCTCTAATCTAGACCAAGACTTGCCGAATAACATGATACATCAAGTGGCGATTAAATCGTTGCCCCAGGAATGGCTGTGGTGCGAGACGTGGTGCGACGACTCTTCGAAGGAGATAGCTAAAACCATAGATTTGGTAAGAGAATAATGAAAAATTAAAAATAATGTTATGCGAGAATAACATATTTTTTGTATTTAGTGTAATAATCCAATGACGAAAGAAGCCAAGTTAACGGCAGCTGTAAGGATATTGCCCGAGTGGAAGGGATATGATGAAGAAATTCGAGAGTTGCAGAAAAAAATCGATTCTGGTTTATTAGATGCCGATCCAGCCGAAAATTCAGATGTAGATGAAAAAGGTAAAAACAAAACAAAACCTAGAAATCGCACATGATGACCAGTCGACTCAAACCTAGCATTTTTTTTCATCAACTGGTTATGCATGTGAGCTTTCCGTATATATTTATGTATTATACAATTTTTATTGATTACTTATTTCTTTTATAGAGAGGACTGATATACATTCGGAATTATGATAGGCAAATTCAATTTATGTACAAAGTTTTTTTTAATAATTTGTAAACTGTAATATATTTACACGTTTTTAAATTATAAGTATTCAAACTTACATCTAAATAAAATAAATAATTAGTAAATATTTTAATTTGTATTTTTTTAAGTTTATAATGTCATTCGACAGTTTTTGTTTTTGTCTATAATAATAAATAAATAAATATGACTGAATTATATATTTAGTACGAGTAAGGACTTATTGCTACACTCCAGTACCAAAACAGAAGGTAGTATTCATAAAAAAGTGTAAACCACAATGTTTTACTATTTCTTAATCTGATAAAATTATTTTGCATGGAAATTGTAATGTGCTGTTCATGTTGCACAGTGTACCGATAATATGTTCAGAGTGCGCGCGTGCACTTGGAACGTTACAAGTGCCCATTTCTATCTTTGCGTATCGTGTATAAAGAGAGAGATGACCAGCACTGCATAGTTTCATTTCTTGATTTGTCACTTTAGGCATTTCACTTCTTGTCATATGCGTGTAAGTGGGAAAAACGTTTTTCTTTTCAATATTTTCGTATTTTACGTATTCCATTTTTAAAAATGGAATTGTGTGCCAATATTAGTGGCTAATCTGTTAATAATCAGAGTAGTCATAAAGAAATAAATTTAACAGATCAAGAAGGTTGTATGATAACGATATATGAGTTATAGTCCAGTATACAACGGTAAAAATAGGGTGTTACCTCCGAATTCTTGACACATGCACCGTTTTTCATGAAAATTGGTGAGTAAGCTCATTTCACCCTCTTTTACAAAAGTTACATATCCATAATGTGTGCTTATTGTTTTTAGGGGGTGAAAACTACCCCTTGCAAAAAACGTAAAAACCATAGATTCAAGTGTTATGTCAATAGAATAAGCATTCTTTTATTAATAATAATTTTTGATTGTAGCAACATTTCAACCCTTAAAATCCACCCTTTATGAGGAAAAAAAACAAAAATTAGTTTTCGCGGCTTGTTTATGAAATAATACATGATTTATTGCAACGTTTCAACCCTTAAAAACAACCCTTAATGAGGAATTGAAGAATTTTTACCTGCTTCAAAACACTCAACGATACATTACTAAATTCAACGAGATTACTTAAAACTCGAAACTTAAATTATGTAATTAGTGTGTATTACGCCTCGGAAACTATCGGAAATTAAGCCATTTACACGATCCGACAATTTTCACTGAATAATACAATTCGTTTTTCCACAATAACTTTTTTAATTTTTAATATTTTTCATCGCTCCAAAAAGCAATTTGCAGGGAATTGCAAGAGCTACAAATCAACCTTTATAGTTGAAGGGTCTTGAACTATTCAATTTTGAGATTTTTAGATTTTAAGGGCTCAAAGAAGGTGGTCCTTACATGCAAATGCAAACTAAAAAACGTAATATCTCAGTAAATTTTTGCTCTACAGAAAAATTGAAAGAGCAAAAATATTATAGAAAAAGACTTAATTTTGAACTTTTGCATTTTTCACATATCTTGTTTAGTTTTTCAAGGGCATTTTTAGCATATTCCCCATCACCCAGGTGAAAATCCGAGATATACAAATTGGAGACTTTGTCGTCTACTTTCGGATGCCGTTTTCAGAATTTAAATCGGACCATTTTTGATAAATCGCCATGCTGTGCAAAAAAAGTCCCTAATTTGTTTACAGTGCAATTGTGCAGAAACTATGCATTGGACTGAAACCATCTTGCGCATGATTAAACTACATTTTATTATCTGTCATTTTCCGCAAGATTGTTTTTCCAGCTTCAAATTTGACGGTTATGAATTTTTGAAAAAAAGTCTATTTTAGAAGTTTTTCTGGATTTTCTCTGTAAAAAAAAAAGAACTGATCAGGCTGCACAAAAACCATTTTATAGGTTTTTTTCTTCCATCACTATTTCTCAAGATATTATAAAAAACCAAAAAAATTTAATTTATTTGCAGTTTTTATTGTTTAAAAAAAAATTGTTCACGACTTTGCTGGGGAAATCACTTGGGTTTTCATTTACTAAGTATTTTTGAAAAGGAAATACATGAAATTTGCTGTAATATTTAAGTGTAAAAACAGCCTCTTTTTTCGTTCTATTGGTTGGCCTATATGTGCTAAGCACAAAATGAATTTTTGTTACTAAAAACGAAATCGAATGAAACTAAATTGTAGTATGTCAGAGACAATTTATAAAAAATAATGGTGTACCTACATCAAAAAGGATAGATTACTATCTGGACAAAATATGCATAAATGAAATACGTAGTCATTTATGTTTTAGAAGGAAGGAGATTTTTTCAAGGATTTTCTACAGGATTAAAGGCGTATTTTCTGCGAAAGGATGGTGATTAATTGCAAATATTGGAAGTGAATGCGGATTCTTGGGTAATGGTTTACATGTGATTTGAGTCTTCTCCACAAACAGGCAATTAGATAAAGATATAGATATTGGGGTATTGGAGATGTGGTTTGCATCTATTTTATCTCATATTGAACCTGGTGTTTGTCATGGATAATGCTCCTTACCATAGTGAATAAATAGAAAAATATCTGATGAAATAGAAATAGGTTGAATATAAAAACATGATGTTAAAAGTACAATAATTAGCAAATTGAATAAAAAAGAGCCAAATACATGAAATATGTAGTGGATGAATGGCTAAAGCTTGGGTGTTACACTTGGTTGATTGCCACCACACCACTGTGAGCTAAACCTCATTGAACTATAATCCCTTGACAGTATTAGTGATTGCAACAACAGTAATTAGTGATTTAATTTTAAAATGGTCATTCTCATTTTTCAATCATATCTTTAGTGATTTTATACATGCTTAGTAACATAGTATAAATAAACAAGTATTTATGTACCTGTTGGATACATCAAGGTAAGTGTAAATTTGTCACAATAATTTAGTTCTTTTGTTTCCAAAAATCGATATCTGTTTTTTGGTTTACATTTAACAATTTTTTGGAACCCTCTGAAATGCTACGCCTATGGAATTACATTTCCCGCACACCTTACGCATCGAATGAGGAATGAGTCGCTGCCTTACTGTTTTGGCCCTGCAGTTTACAAATATTGATATAGCATAACGGGGCATAATCGTTTTTGGTTTGACAAAATTAGTTTAGTTGCCACTGAAAATAAAAATTTTAAATTTGTGGTAATATAAACACAATTTGAAATTAAACAAAAATAAATTGACATAATTTACGTAAATTGTCTCAAATTTAGTGGAGGCGAAAATCAACAACAATCAACAGCATTGAATATAATAAGCCACACTGTACAATTTTCGATTCTTAAGTCATTATTTTAGATTTGATTACAAAATATATTGCTTTTGATTATACTTTTGAACTGGAAATTTCCTTTATAAGCATTCATAAACTTGAGTCATCATTCTACATATCTTGCATTTAACGTAGCAACAGCCGTAGATCTTGCACTGACACCGCTCAATTTTTTCATCCACAACAGTTCTGTATCCCCGTCCACAACAAAGCTGCCTGCAGCTCTCTAGACCGTTGGAGGTCACGTTACATTGCCTAGAAAAATAAGTAGATATTTAATTAATAGGGAAACACAGGGCAAAATGGAAAGAAATTATATTTTTTTAACAATTGATGTTCCCCCTTTATAATAAAATATCATTTATGTCAGTTAAAAGTTTGATATGTTTTAACACATTGGTATCTTGCAATGTGTCTCCACCCAAGGTAAAACAAACTTTTTAACTAATGATAATGTGGGCTGACCCGTTTAGCATTAAATTACACCCGCAATATCTAGAAAACAGCAAAGATCGTTCGTCAACAGAATATACACCAGTTTTAAATTTATTATTTTTCAATGGTATACCAGAGGAGTGATGCACACACATAGTTTGAGTGTTGGTGATATAACCTACAAAGTATGTCATATGGCTAATAAGCAGGTCGCTCTCTGCCAGTAGGTACACAAGAATAAGCGATGCTTCATGCTAGTAGGCATCGAATAGTAATGGCATTAATATGACATACTTAGTATAGATTGTATCTCATCTACACCCAAAGGTTTGGTGTACGTACACCTAACTAAAATGTTTAGCTAGATTTTATTGGCAAATTATAGCGGTCCGGGATGACGGGGAAAGGGCCTGCCTTTACGAGACGTTCGGTTCTTCAGAGATGGCGTGGGTAAAGAGCGATAGTCCTGCTCGACCTCGCCCCATTCGAGGTAATTTTTCCTGCTTAGTATATTGGCGCGTATGGAAAATTATACATCACAAATTAATAAAAGAGTTCCTATAAACATGTGTCAGAAAACGTCGAAATTAAAAGAAAAAAATGTGTTTTTAAAATCGATCTCATTTATATTTGTTATATAGATTTAATTTAGGTTACTCATACAGTATCTACACATCATAGTGTTCTTATACCCACAGGGACGTTGTGTTGGCCGTCCACTAATGTCAATTTTTGCTCACAATTTTTTTCTAACCAAATTTTGATGGAGCACTAGAAGCTTTACAATGTTCTTGCTACAATTATATTATCGATGATAGAAATAAAATTTTATTTATGTGTTCTTTCATGTTTTCCTTAACTATTTTTTGCTACTGGAAATAAATCGTAAAACAAAGTGCTTCTGGACACACACTTCAAACTTGTTTTCTTAATTTGACGTAAATAAAGTTTCGCGGAGTATTTTCATTACACTGTATAATAATTTCTTAAAACCGTGCTAATTTACCCAATTTACGGGGAAAAGTGGCATCATCAGTAAGGCAAATTAGTAATATTTTTATTTAAGTTAAAAATAAATATTAAATGTATTTTTTTTTGACAAAAATTATACTGCTTCTATAGATTATTTGAACTGGGCACATTTTTAGCGTGAGTTTAAATCGTTTAGACATTCTTAACGGAAACTAAAAGATATCGCTACTCATTTTAGCGGTGGCAAAAGTAATTTTCCGCAATATATATCTCTAGCACTACCGCAAATTTCTCAGTTATGTCATCTAATGTATTAAGGAAGGCGTACACTTCAGTGCAGGGCGCAAAAACTGAGCTTAATTGCGGCCACAGATAACTGCCGACTGCTCTCCCGCTCCCGTTAAAAATGCTTTCATATAACTGAAACATTTTAATTTGTTTTCTGAATGTGGATACTGTCCACTTTTTGTTAAGAGGGGCCCGGTGTAATTAGCGCCCATAAATCTTGCAGAAGTATCCTTTTTTCTTAGTTATAATTTGCAGCGGCCACCTAAACTGCCTTTTGTTGAAATGAGCCAGGAGGTGCAGGTGATGACGGAGAAAATACCTAGAGATTTAAGGTTCTTAATTTCTTGAATCACGGTGGGTTAGGAAATATGGAAAACGTGTTATTTTATTTCATAACTTTGATAGCAATGTTGTAAATTTGCTGTTATAGCTTTTGCGTTAATTAAATAACATTTTACAGAACTAAATAGTATTTGTTTGAATAACTGCCGGATTGGTTGCCACGTTCTCGGTCGCACTAAATGACGTCACTAATTAGCGTAACAGCAAACCCCATTTAAAATATTAAATTGCGCGCCAAACTTTAATTAATTATTAATTAACAACCTCTAAGATATTTCTAATATTTTTATTACATGATTATATAAGGTATAAGGATTATTTCTAGATAATTAAAAAAATGTATGCAACTTCTTTTCTCTCGTCACGATCGATCATGCTATACTCCGCGGTCGAAATTATAGAGAGTGATTCAGACATAATATAAACACACTATTACCATAATGCGCATAAAATATAAAATGATTTTTATAACGGTTCAATATTATTTATCTTTGTGCCGCTCACTACGCACATCGATAGAATCTATAATCGTCTATAGACTGAGTTACACTGAACGTCGATCTATATTCTATATCTGTCTTTTGCACTTGGTAGGGAATAGGGAAATATTTTTTTAGTGGGTTAAACGGACTTGATTTAGCCGTCCTGAGTAACGTCATAGCAAAAGCGTAGACGAGGGGTTTAATTCCATTGCTATAATAAATTTATAAATTAAAAAAACACAACTGGGACGTTTTAAAATGCTGTAATAATTAAAATGGATCAAAGTGCCGGTTATAGCAAACCGTATATTAGATGTTATGTTTTATTATCTTTTTTCAATATTTTCTATGTCTTGTTGCCTTTTACACAGACACGCCAATGGATTTTCGTTCCCGGCACGCTTCATCCCCCTTACTAGTCCAAAAGCTAGCGATGAGTCACTCTCTATAATTTCGACCGCGGAGTATAGCAAACTAAGCGCAGCAACCATCGTGGGTTATTGAACAATTCTAGGTTACTTACCTTCCCACGGTGCCAAAGCTGCCCAGCTTCTCGTCTTTTGTACAATAATCAGGCGACTTTGAAAGATAAATCAGTTGCTGAGATTTGAGAGATTTGTTCTTATTTTTCTTGGACCCGCTTTCTGGCAAACCCTTCTCCAGCGAAGCCTTCGGGATCTCAATAGCGTTAGTGTATTTTTGGAGAATCTTTTGACCAATCACCAACATAGGTGGAAGTGCTTTCCAACAAGTCTTTATGTTACAGGATCCGGAAACGCCATGGCACTTGCACTGCGTTTGTAGGCTTTCAGCCATTACCTGTAAGTTGACGCAGATGTTAGATGTTATTAACTTCAATTGTAGTTCTTTAATCGTAGTATTTTTTTGTCGCCGCAGATTTTTCGAGTACAAGAAGTGGTTCACGTGAAATATCAATAAATAACTATTTAAAATTTTATAAGTATTTATAATAATAGTAATGATCAGTAGTGAACCAAGAATAAAAGATAGAGATTGTTCAGTTGGATTTTATTTCCAGTGCCGTCACACAGAAAATAATTTCCAAACAAATTCCGCAACCTATATAAAAAATTTTCAAAAAATCACTGGTTTCTGAGTACCTACTTTAAGTTGAAAGTTTATGTGAGTCTTGATTTTTTGCACACGCCAAACTTTAGCTGAGAATAAAATAATTCCGAGGGGACCGAAACTCTTAGAAGTAGAAGGCGCGACTCGGATATTAACATTTTCAACTAAGTTTCCACTGAAGTTCCTAAGAAGCTCTCAGCTACCTCCAAACACGGAAGCCGCAGCAAATGACACCGCCAGAGGCCGATGCTATCGACAGAGCAGTAGCCGATGAAACGCTGCAAAAATATAAAATTCACCTCAGTTTCGAATTTCGGAAACTGAAAAGTTTTCCGAATATTACGGAATTCGAACTGGAGAACCGCAAGACCAAACCAAATAGGTACTACGTCAGACTAGAAGCCGATCATTGGCTCTAGTCGGCGAGAATCCAAAGCGGGATATAATCCGGTTACGCCAATTGTCCAAACCTAAGGCGGACTTCGCTACAAGACCTCTGCGGACTCATCAAAAACTGTGATCGAACTCTAATGCCTTGCCGTTCATTAACCAGATACGGAACCAGATGAATACGTGAGTACGTTTTAAATATTTAAATTATTGCCATTTTGCATTATATAAAGATCAATAATCAAATACTCGTTTGTTATAAATATATATTTTAATAATAAATCTATTTTTAATAATTCGAAACTTTGTTAAAAAACTTTTCACAAATTCTTTTACGAGCATATTGCTTTCAGCCTAGGCCTCAGTTCTGTCGCTCCATTCACCGAGGAATTTTGTTCAATCCTGCAGAGAGGATTCCAAGGGATAAGTTACAAGAAGCTGCCTAAATTTATAAGTAGGTACTAATAGAAAACCTACACAAACTCCAAGAAGCTTCGATATTTCAGCAACTCACAGGAGATCTCCAAACAACTGCTGGGCAAGCCAAAGCCTAAAACAAGATACTGATATAGCTTGCTTGCAATATTGGTAATAGCTATTTTCGTTTTAAACAAATTGTCAAGGATGAATAAAAGTATGAAGAACTCATCACTAAATTTACAATGAATATTTTGAAAGCTGGTCAGGACTTGATGCGCGAACCACTTTGGTTTGTTGTGTTTTGCGCATTCTATACTGCTGTAAAGAGAAATATAGGGTGTTAGAAGTTTGACTGCCTTAACAGACGATAGAATACATTAAAATAAACAAAAAAACCATATATGACATAGGTCCTAAACTCAACCATTTCCGAGAAAAAAATTATAAAAATCTTCAACTTGACGTACAAAAGTTCGATTAATTAAGGAATATTGACATAACTGCGTGCATAGAATACCATAAAATACAATGATTATCACTTTTTTAACTTCTTTATGCTTAATTCTAAAAAATAATTAGCGTTGTAATAAATTTAAAATACGATAAAATCATATCGAGCAATGTGACAACGGCGCGGCAGATAACACGAGGTACTAAGTTGTCCAGAATTACGCAATTCAGTTGGTATCTGGAATTGGACCGTGTCTGAGTGTTTTTTGTGTACCACTATTTCCTTTTCTTGAAGTGTTTCACAGCGAGTGCAAGAAAATTGGATTCGAAGGTGTCGTGCGCGCATCGAAAATGGCGGTGGACATTTCAAGCATATGTCGGAGTTTGTTTTGTACATGTGCGTTAAAAAATTTTGCTCTTTGATAAGTTCCTAAATTATTTTTAAAACGTATGATTATTTGGATGACGTGAATATTTGGGACCTACTTTAATTCATATTTTTCAAATCAACAATTTGATTAAAAGTCAAATTCCTGTTTTATAGTCTGTTTAGAAATGAAAGAGAGTAATAAAAGCTTATCATGTATGCAAATCGTAAATAAATGTAGTACTGGTGCTTATATTCAATATTTTTATATTGTACTTTTAAAAAAAACTTTGTGCGATCGGACTGTACTAAATTGTAGCAGGTAGCTAAAATTTAATCCCCGACAATCCGTCTTTGTCTATGCCGCTTCAATTTCTCGGTCCATTTCTCTTATAAGTAAACAATATAAAAACAGCATTTCAAAACATGAGGCTACTTTAAGTATCATAACCGGGTTAAGAGGGTCTTTAGTAATTCAAATAAAATTATTCAATATTATTATCAAAATATTTATTTAAATTTAATGAATAGACTTTTATTCCACACAAAAATATATGTATTTTGAAAATTCAAATTATGGTAAGTAAATGTAGTGTTGTATAAATGTACAATAAAGAAAATAAAAAAGTAGGTATATTAAAATTCATCCTCTGAATATTCTGATGAATTATCTTCTTCTCCTAGATTGATAACGATAGGTTCCACAGTAACGTCAATTAAATTATCGAGATCCCACATTTTCTCCTCTTCTTTTTGTACATGATGTATACATCTTTGCCAGTTATCTGCAGTTACTCCTTCCAAGGAATTTTTTAACAAATTCTTCACGTCACTTAATTTAAACGTCGTATTATTTCGCGCTACATCTCCTTTTACCTGCGCCCAGACTAATTCGATTGGGTTAAGTTCACAGTGATAAGGTGGTAACCGTAGTACCGTTATTTGGCGATTTGTTGCCATTTCATCGATAACATATTTTTTCTGATCTTTATTAAGATTGACAAGTGTCAAAAGTTCCTTTTTCACCATATTTGTTTCAAAAGAAATGTTTTTTCCGGATAACCATTGAATTATATCGGCTTTCCTCCAAGCAGCCGTAAGCGTCCGCTCGGTCTGCCGTGAATGGTAACTGGGATTATCCATGACAATTACAGATCCCGGAGGAATGAGATCCAACATCTGTGTAAAATACTCTTCGAAAACATCTGCGTTCATGTCTTCGTGATAGTCACCTGTATTTTTAGATTCAAATAAAAGTAAACCGCCATCTACAAAACCACTGGCACTACCTATATGTGTCACTATTAATCTTCGCCCTTTACCTGAAGGTGCCTTGAACCCTGTTGAAATCCATCCAAAAATGCTTGTTGAAAACTTTATACGTTTTTATCTTGCCATAATTTTGTTACAGTATATCCCTCGGTGACCCAAGTTTCGTCTAGATAATAAATATTCCTTAAGTAGGATCTTCGCCAACAAATAATTTCATGTTTTTCCTGTTCTGCTTTTCCCAGCAAAAATTCAACTCTCGTAAGACGGCCCATAGTTTGCTTCTACTGATTTTTGGCAAATCGTTGTCCTCTGAAAGTTCACTTAAAAGTTTGTTTAGCGTTGGTATTTCTTTTTTAAAATAAAATGGGTGTACTTTTCTGCGAATGACATTTTTGAAGAAATCATCTATAACGACTTTTGACCTCCCTGTAGATGATTTTGGGGGATTTACAGTATCTTGTTCATTTTTTGTTTCCTTTAGAAGTCTGTAGATAGTCGATTTTCCAATCCCTGTCATTTTGGAACACTTTTCCACGATGTCGTCAACACTGTTGGTAGGATTTTGGTGTTTCAATGCATTAAATACATTTAATATAATAATCTTCTCATTCTGAGACAGCGCACATCTTTTCAAGCGTTTAGCAGGTACGTAATCTGATAAGCTCGACATTTTACCCAAACAATATTATATTCACTGGCACAATAGCCACTAAACACAAGTCGAATTTTACTCTACTGCACTAGCACGTCTTCGTATATTCAGCTCTAAGACTGGATTGATCTGTCACAATACACTGGCTCCTGCCCTATGATGTATCCAGTAAAACATACTAATGTACACCCATTACCTGTTAGCATTAGTGTTACCCGATAATTACCTGAAACGAAATATTACCACGCCCATGGCCGGTTCTTATCTCGGGGTTTTATTGTTCTCTTTCATTTCCAAACAGACTATAAGAGATTTCTAATTTCTAATATTCGAGCTAAAATTTAAGCACAACACTATCTTCGTACTACAAAATCGATACATTTTATTTTATTTATTTCAAAACCTGAAAATAATTGTCTAGAAATTTACTAAATGTTTCACAATAATAGTTGTTTACATTTTTTCCGTAGGACAAGTCTGCCGTGTGCACACGTGTGTGCATCAGCGGGTTAAGCGCTGTTGTCACGTTGTGATGAAACTCCCCAATATCGTTGTATTTTGAAAACTGTTAATCTTACGCCCCTGTAATATACAACTTTTTTGTTCACTTATGATTACTCTCATGCTGAAGTAATGGCAGTTAAGCTTCTTACACCCTGTATATCGTTTGTACCAAGAATTTAAGTCATATATTATTATATCCACTACCCAATACTACTCGCAAAGTTTTCATTTTCGAGATTTTAGGGAGTTTTAAACAATTCATAAATGTCAACTCCACTAACTCACCTTTCTGCCTACCCTGTTGTTGTGCAAGTTAACGGCGGCCACCTCGTTTGTTACCATCTTCTCTCCTTCCTCAGTTTTCCCATTGCCGCTATGCCTCTTCGCCTTCGTCCCGCTCTTCTCCAGCGTGTACTTTTCCACGTTGTCAATGAACCGCTTGGCGAACTGCGTCCCCCATTTGATGTTATCCCCGCACCCACCCCACTGGAACTGCCCGTTCGTGGGGCTGCTGGGCTTGCTGGCACACGTGCAGTGGTACAGGGACCCGCTGGAACATGCACGGGCCATCGTGAAAGTCAGCGCCGCCGAGCTGATGGCGTAAACGTACGCTTGTTCTCGTGTGGCTGGAGAAAATGCGAATTAAAAAAATTCTGATGATATATAAAGTTATCACGTAGAAAAATAGTACATACAGAGAACTCCGCTTAGTGTGTAGATACTTATTTTCTACATATGTTAAAGAAAAGTTACTTTAACTTTAAAAATATAAAAGGTCCGACAGTAAATCGTACAATCCAGGGTCGTACTCGGTTTTCGCATAACGTGACGACAAATAAATATATTTGCAGAAGGTTAACTTTTTTAACCGAACATTTTTTTTATCCATTTTTGAAATATGGAACCTAGAGACTATCTACAATTGCTGACAGTTAGGCCCTTGTCTAGGGGGGCTACGGGGGCTATAGCTCCGGGTTTCACAAGATTGGGGTGTCTCGGTAAAATCTGGCAAAATGAAATCAAAATGTGTTTAGGTTTTTAAATCTTACTTATATGTGTAAACCGTTGATTGCATGATTTTTTTTTAAATCAAACTAAAAAGTGTTTAGGTTTTGAAATGTTATATCGGTAAGTCGATGATTGCGTGACTTTTTTTTAAAATGAATCAGAAAAACTGACTACCAAAAAGGTATGGCAAAATTTAAGTAAAAAAACAACTGAGGTTATGTCACTCTGTTAATATTCTGTGTTCAAGAAAGTGTCATAGGAACTTGTTGTATCACTATATTTACGACAACTTTGGTCTTAATCTAGTCTTCCATTACCTTAATCTTAAGCCACACTATTAGTCTTAACCTTACAATTTTTATCATCACAGATTAAACAATTTTAAGAACTATCTAGTGAAGCGCAATAATATACATTTTTAACAGTAAGCGAAATCGATAAAGATATTGTATTTTTTTAACATATTTAATGAAATAATTGAATCAATTAAACAATTGAGTTGCCATTATAAAATGTCAACGTGACAGCTGCCTACTAGAAAAACTACAGTTCGACAAAATTTCTACCCTATGCCAATCGTGCCTTGTGATTTTAAAAAAATATTTTGCTCAGAAATCGTTAATTTTACAAAAAAATTACAAGAGACCTTTTTTGTTTAGAATGATTCAGGCTATCTGATGTGAATTAGTGTTTTTTTTCTATATTCAAGTACATATTACTGAACACTTTTAAGAACTTGTCTATCTGTCTATTCTATTTTCATGTTATCGTTTGTATTCAGGAATTAATTTTTAAAGATATCAGTTATTTGCACCTTCGTTAAATTATTCCCCGTGATACGCCACTGCCGTGATGCTACCAAAAAACTTTTCTCGCTTAGGTTGCCGATGCATGTATCCCGAATTCAGCGCACGTCGGGAAACTGATCGAATAAAAGAAAGTCTGGAAAAAGGGACATCGCTACGTGGATTGGATTTTCTTTTTCGGCGATTGCTTTAATCTTTTTAGATAA
Source organism: Anoplophora glabripennis (assembly GCF_000390285.2). Lineage (NCBI taxonomy): Eukaryota > Metazoa > Arthropoda > Insecta > Coleoptera > Cerambycidae > Anoplophora > Anoplophora glabripennis. Next base: position 854,077 of record NW_019416404.1, on the reverse strand, counting down.
TATACTTTTACCGTCATTATTAATGATTGCGAGGGAGAAGAATCGACCTGGAAAACGTGCGCGGAAAACAAAACGCCTGTTATTGTGTACATGCTTGTCGCCGATGGGTTGTTCGAAACTCTGGCGAAAATCTGAGCTCTGGTATTACTACTCGAATCTAGTCATCATCAAGATCAAAGCGTCATATAAATGAATTTTTGGACAACTGAGTGACTGAATTGTTTCTAATAATTTAATATATTTTTTTAAGATTTGTATTTAAATTTAATTTAGAGCACAATCCCTTCATTAAATGTCAGCATCAGGCATCATATAAAGAATGCTTTGTCGAAAATATGTAATGCATTTTGGCAACCGATTGACTAAATTGTTTCTAATAATTTATTCGAGGATATTTTTACTACACTTTTGAAATTCATTTTGAGCGCAATTCTTGCAATTAATCAAACATAAAGGCTAGTGAAAAAGACACATATCCAAAATATTTTCACTGATTGCTTACAAATCTAGAATCATTTTTTCTTACCTCTGGTTAAATCTGGTGTGAGATATGGAGCTGTGACAATCGAGGAACAGTTCCACCTTCTGTGTTTGAACACGTTCCTGCAGGTTTCCGAGGCCAACATGGCGGCGTTCTGGACGTGGGGCATCGCCTCCATAGTGCTCCTGCAAAGCTTGGCCTGAATTTTCACCAGTCCGTACCTCCTGCGAGCAAGAGTACAAGGAGACCTCACCCCGGACCGTATGCCTCTTCCTGGGTTATTGTTTATGGACGAAAGGTTCCAGTGAAGATGGGAATGTTGAAGGGACCTGTAAATTGATTTAGATTTTGGTAAAGACATGAAGCCAGACATCGATAGTCTTATATATTTTTTAATTATACATTTTTTATATTACCTTTTGTATTTTTATTTTTTCTAAGCGAAATGTTTAAATAATGTTAGTTTTCAAAGAAAATCACCTTAGACTATGATAAAACATTGAACGCGCATTTAACCACGATAACAGATCTGATATATTTCTCATTTTAGAGATTTTTTCTTGGCCTCCTTTTTAGATTGGAATTAATTGACATATGAATATTACTTTATAAATTATATACGAAATACAAAACTTTTAGTAAAAATTAAATTTATAACGCTCTGAACTTTATCTGTGGAATATTGCAATACAGGGTGTCCCGAAATTCATGTAACAAAATTTGGTCATAGATTCTTAAGACAAATTTAGGGGACCCGTATTTTGGTGACAAACCCCCTTAAGACATTTTTTCGTGGGCCTCCTTGTATTTGGAACCAGAAAAATTTGGTCGCAAATTTGATTTTTTTTTTAAATTATTAGTTAGCTAGAAAGCCATTGAATTTAGAAACTTTTTTGTCACTTGATATTTGTTTCGTAAAACGCATTGTTTTTGAGGAAAATGGCGAATCACGATATGCATTCGATCACATATTGACATTTTTCTCGAAAACATTGCGTTTTACGAAAAAAGTATAAAGAGACAAAAAGTTTCTAAATTTAATGTTTTTCTAGTGGACTGATAATTTTTAATAAATTTAAATATGCGACCAAATTTTTTTGGCTCCAAAGACAAGGGGGCCCACGAAAAATTATCTTAAGGGGGTTCCCCGCCAAAAAACGTAGCAGCATCAAATTCCACATGTCGTAAAACCCCTGTGTACCAATTTAGTGATTCTCGTACAACAGGGTTCTAAAATATAAAAAAAAGATTATTCTTAGGGGCGGGCTTCAGGGGGCTTGAACTCCGAAAGAGGAGGCCACTTGACAAAAATAAAAAATACGGGTCCTCTAAACGTCTTAAGAATCTGTGATCAAATTTTGTTGCATGAATTTCGGGACACCCTGTATAAACTAGTCACAAAAATTAAAGGATAAAAAAGTTCTAAATTTGTATGGCTTTAACTTGATTTTTAGGAAAAGTGACAATTTCAATCATTTGGATCACAACGAAAGAGAAATCGCAGAGGTTTAACTCGAGTGTTTCTATGGGACACTTTGTAATTAAAAAATTCTTGAATATGCTGCTTTCTATCATTTTTGATTCAAGTTTCTTGCATTGAAAAATATTTTTCTATCAAAAAACGACAAGAACTCAACGACAAATCTTCATATAAGGTTTTTGATCAGCTCAAATAAAGAGGATGAATGAAACTAGAAGAGCTGACAGGTGAGATTGTCAAATCAAAATAGTTATTTACACTATAAATGAGGTAAGTATTGTTATTTAGCAGTCGAGGACGATTTTGCGCCCGAGCGGAGCGAGCGCTGGTAATAGAGTTCGAGACTGGTGAATTATACTTAACTGCTGCGTGGTGTATAACATTTTATTAGTTCTTTATGGTTCATGAAATAAAGATTAGGTTTATTTTTTGACATTTCTTAATCAATTCATTTTGACATTATTCGAATATCTTCCAAAATCGCCTTGGTTGTTTGGATTTAGTCGTTTCTAAGATGTTTATAAACAAAGCTACATAAAAGTTGCAATTTTGCACATTATTGTACATAGTTACAATTCCAGATTCTAAAAATGGTATGTCACGTACGTTTACAATTACTTCTCGTCTAGGTTCTGTTTCTCACCTAGAAATTCTCAAGAAATACAGAGTGATTCACAACTTATCCAAAAAAATTAGATGCAGGGTATGTCAAATGATTTTATCATTTAAAAACACTTATTAAACTTATTAATTAATAAAGGCAAAAGCAGTTGAATTTGCCGATAAAAATAGGTGCGATAAAATTCTATTTACATATTTCTTTCCTTGCGAAAGTTTTTGTCTGTTTTTATCACATCGGCATGCCGGTCGCATTGTGCGATGTCAGGTTTTACAGTGGACCAGTTTCCAGTGCCGTGCAGAAGTGTATTTTTAAATCATTTTCGACCTGCCCTTTTTGATTTTTTCTTTACAAAATTGTATTTGTAAAGGTCCCCTGTACATACAGAATTTATTTTTTGATAAGTTCCGAAAAACCCTGTATTTCAAGATTAGATTGGAAATTAAAACTGAAATTTCACGCGTTTTTATGCGCTGTCAAGCAGGTAGATGTTAAAACCAACCAGTCAGCAAGAATACCCTTTCTATGATTCCTAATAAGATTGCACATTTTTTGAAATTAGAGCATCCTGAAACATATACAGGCCATTCACTCCGAAGAACATCGGCAACGTTACTGGCTAATACAGGAGTTGATGTAATAGCAATCAAGAGACATGGTGGGTGGAAATCAGCCACAATTGCAGAAAGTTATGTTGCTGACAGTTTAAGTAACAAAAATTAAATGGTGAACAGGATTCTTTACAAAGACACTTCAACTCCAGATTCTAGTAGTAAATCATTTTGAGAATAATGTCACAATTAGTAAACACGAGGGAATAATTATCCAGACTTTATAAATGTTACTAAATGTAATAACTGTACAATTACTATAAATATTCATTCATAATAATTAATAAAATGTAATGTTCATCAAATATTTCCATTTATTTGTTCATAACTCGAAATCGCCTTTTTCCCCTAAGAGACGTAAGTTACCTCATTTACCTCCCGTTGTCCATAGTAACCTCCACTTCTACGGTAAAATCTTCTTATCTTCTTAAAAACAATGCATTAATAGTTTATTTACTAAAGTGGGAGCAGATAAAATTTATTAAAGCTCGTGGACCTTTTGAAAGGGAAGCAAAAACTTCACCTCTTGAAAATCACATATTTATTTAATTTACAATTAGCGCAAACCTATTAATTGAGTTTTATTTTAATACAATAAGTAAAATATATTTTAGTGTATAAACAACTCAGTATCTAATATTTTCGGGCACGTCACTGGAAATGCCTGCACACATATTTCTCACGTATTATCACGTTTTCATTTTACACTTCACTTCGCCTAATGCGCCATAAATCAAAAATATTTTCATTTTCTTCTCCTGTAATTATCTCCTAAGGTGTTATAAAACCTGTCTCAAAAATGATGTACGGTAATCAAACTTCGTTAAATCAACATTCTGCACCGTCCCCTTTTGTTTGCCGTTTAATTAAATAAAAAAAGGAAAAACAAACCTTTATTCTAGACACGAAGCAATTCAATTTTTTTATTTGGTGGGTATTTATAACCCATCACGTTGCTTAAATATATAGTAGTGAGGAGCTTTTCAATAACCACGGTATGTCACGTACGGTAGTCGAGAAAAAGATGTAATGACATTTGTCTTTTATTTCTGTTCTATCCTTTGTTTTTAATTTAATAACTATAAAACCGTACGAGTAGATGTATCAAAATACAAGTGAATTTTTACCAATTCGATTCGTTACGGCTTACAGAAATATTTTTATCACTGTTGTAGTAATCGTGGGAACAGTGATAAAGAATTTTTTGGATCGATAATAGTGTTAGTATATTTTTATATTTTGCCACATTGAAAGAAATGTGGCAAAATATTGAAATGAAAAAGAAATTAAATTTTTTAAAAATAAAATAAAAAAAATAAACAACTTGTACCAAAAGTCACGGGGTTATTCTTTTAAATTTATTTTTACCTAATCAGAAATGTCTTACAATGAGAAAGCGTTAATTTTTCGTAAAACAAACCAGCCTTCTTTTATAAGATGTTAAATACGAGTATAAACAATTTTAAAGCTGAGAATGACAAGGTTATTATATAATTATTAATAAAATTTTGGAGAGACACCGTTGTGATGCCACAACTACCCTATTCTCCGGACATGCCCTTGTGACTTTTCGTATTTCCCAAACTCCAAAGGATACGAAAAGGACAATATTTTTCAACAATAGAAGAGATAAAAGCAAAATTGCAAACCGTGCTCAAGACGATACTTAAAGAGGCGTACTACCAGTGTTTCTCAAATTGGAAACTAGGGATAATATCACGGGGGGACTACTTTAAAGGCGATGGGATAAAAATTGAAGATTAAATAAACACTTCCTGAGAAAATGAACAATTCCCGTTACTTTTTTGATCAAACCTCGTATAATAGTTTAGATACCATAACACACGCATTACTGTAAAAGAAAAATATCACAAATATTAAGATTACGTATTATTTTTATATACATACTCGTAAACTAAAGAAGTTATCGAAATTTTACAAGAAACATTGTTAGAGTAGTTTCAATTCTTCTTTTGATTTTTTTAAAAGACTTTTTGAGAAAATAAGACAGATGGTATAGCTTATATGAGACTCCTGAAGAGTACAAAAAAAACGAGAAGTATATTAATACAGTGACGCTTCGTTAGTACTGTCTGTGTCTAACTGCAGTCTGTTTTGAGAAAAGTTGTAAAAACATTTCTTCTATCCTCAAAAATTGTGTATTTAATACCCCTCTCCTTACAGGGTATCCGGAAGCTTCTTTAAACTGATTTAAATCAAGTTACGATGCTTAAAAACTTGCGGCATTCAATAACAATTTTGTTATTCCGTTTTTTAAGAAACTAATACTACATTTGGCACCATATTCTGTATTGGTGATTGACAATGCACCATGATAATGTGCAAGCTGAAAAATGCTATACAATCGCATGTCGAAAAGATGAAATAAACCAAAGTAGTTCAATTTGTGCATAACATGTTAAAAGTACAGTTAAGTAATAAAAAAATACAAATTTATGAAGCCGATCAAAATTTACAGTTAGAATTATTAGAAATTTTACAGAATACTATTCTGAGATTACCAACATATCACCCTGACATGAACTCTATCGAACTTGTTTGCGCGTCACTCAAACGGTACATTGCTAGTAAAAATGTCACTTTGACAGACGTAAAAAACTTGTGCAATTAATTTCGGCATACTTACACCACAAGAAATTGAAACAGATTTAATGACTGTAAAACCTGTGCTTGATATGGTTATCAATTAAATTATTATAAACTTTCAAGATGATGAAGATAACATTTTCAATTCTGACACTAATGACAGTGAAAGTGAAGCAGAAAACGTTTAACTATCATTTTTATTCTTATGTATTATATTTCCTTACAATAAAAAATAATACATATAAATATAATGCGTATTATGAAATTACCGTTTGTGCAGAACAAATCTCAAACTCTGTCTAGAAATTTGGTGTTCGTGCAAGATTCGCAAACTGTCACCAAACCGTTTGCTGAATGTCATACAAGTAGCTCTCATGGTAGTATCCTAAATTAAAATAATTATATTTTTCTCTCTACTCTCTTTGACGTTCAAGAACAACCACTGCCATAATCTGACAAGTCAATGGCAGGTTTGGGGTTAACAAATCTCTATTTTCGAAAACTGTCATCAAAAGCCGACATTTTCGTTAAATTTTCAATTGACAAACTGAATCTTTTTTATCACCTAGCTGCAAAATACTTTTATGTTCTAGAACTCCAGTCTTTTTCGTTCTAGAACATTAAATAAATATCAAAATTTGTCACTTTTTCGAAACTTATTTATAATTTTATTAATTGAACAATTTTTTTTTTAAGTAATATAACATTTCAATACAAACCAGTAACTATTATAACCAGGACGATTACAATTTATCGTGCACTACATGTAAATTGACAGTGCCGATATTGCAGTGAGTTAAATATGCCAGATCCAGTGCTGTCGGTTATCATAGCTTTATTCTATGAGGCTGCTGCTGTAATTGTTTAAGTTTAATGCGCACGTTATATTATTGGCAAGTTCCCTAGGCTCTGGATGGTAACAATTTATTTGCGATTGACCGTTACCATACTAGAACGCCACCCCCATGTCGTTTAATGGTGGTAATATTGGCCCCTGCGTCGGCTAATAGAGTGGCGGATGAACTTCTAAAACAATGCCCTGTATAAGTTTCCGGGTGAGGCAAATTGAGATAAGTTGCTATTTCTTTTGGCACGTTCCATATTTTGTTGACGCCAACCACTTGATTAACACATTTTTCCCTGACATACTACGCAAAAAATCTTAGACTTGTAGTAACTGCCGGACGTAAAGCACAGTACTTGCGGTATATCTTCATTTACTCTGGACTTGAAATCACAAAACACCTGGATGTTTTGGAATCGGGATTCAATTATAGTAATAAATGTATAAATGTATCTTTAGTAGTTCATCTCCTCTCAGAGCTCTAGAAGCACCAATTATTATTCAAATGACTAGAAAAGCTGTCAAAAATTACTCAAATCTATCGATTTATATTAATTTGAATTACCTTTTCTAGCAGAAATCTATTATCAGGTGCTTCTTGTACAAATCTTTCAGTTTTCCCTTTCTGGACTTTTTCGGACTCATTTGCTTTTCAAATATGGTATTATCTTTACATTATTTATGGCATTCAGTGTACTTTTTAACATGTACCTAATATACTGATTACAACGTCGAAGGTTTAATTTTATTCATTTTATGTCCGAAATATGCCAGCAACCGCTTCGGACACTTCTTGAATTTTCTTCAAACTACACCACCCTTCAAATTCGTTGTAGGCAATCTCGTGCTGTCTTGACGATTTTTTGGGCTTAATTTTGAAACAGCTACTTGCCTTGGTAAATGCTCGTCTTCACTTTCCGAGCTCATTTTGAATTAAACACTCTTAGAATATGAATTACAATATAACGAGCGTTCAAATAAAAACGTGGTCGAAGTTGGCTCTGACACATTGGACGTAGGGAGTAGCTTATAGCGACCAACTTAACCTCATTTCTCAACGAGCTGTATAGCAGCTGTCAGTTTCAATAACGTTAATGACTATATAACTTTATTTTAAAGAATAATCGTGATAACAATAACAAACAATTAAAGGAGCTGCGGAAAGTGTCCCCCTCCTTGTTATAACAATAAATTAAAGCAGCTGCTGAAAGTGTCCCCCTCCTTGTTCCAAGCACTTTTCACACCTGTTCCTCAAAGAATTAAAGACATTTTCTAAGATGCTCGGGGTATTGTTAATTTCACGAATCTTGTCTATAAGTCGAGCCTGCAGATGGTTTAAATCAGGAATAGGCAGTTCAAAAATAGTGTTTTTAAGGTAAGGCCACAAAAAGAAATCACACGGCGTAATATCACATGACCTCGGTGGAAATTCATGTTCAGCATTGAGACTTATTAGTCGATTTTGGAAAACTTCCCTCAACATATTCATCGTCTCGCCTGCCGTATGTGCCCTTGCGCCATCTTGTTGAAAGTAAAAGTTTGTAATTTCGTTTTCTTCCAGCTGGTTAACAAAAGGAGCGATAATTTCTTCTCTATACCTTTGCGCAGTAAGAGTACCATTAAAAAAAATAGGTCCATAAATCCTCCTTCGATTGAGAGCACACCAAACTCCAATTTTTTGAGCGTGTAGAGGGCCCTCGACAAAAAAGTTATCTGGTTTTTCAGAAGACCACATTCTCATATTCTGTGAGTTTACGTAACCACTTAAATGAAACCAGGCTTCATCAGAAAAAAAGGTGATATTATGAAGTTCACCGTAGTTGTTTAAAAACCATTCACAAAATACAGCCCGTCGCGGAAAATCAACTTCATGAAGTTCTTGCTGACAAGTTAAACGATAGGAGAACAAACGCAAATCTTTTTTTAACACTGTGTGGCAGGTACCGACTGATACTCCCACCATTTGTGATAAAACACGTACAGAAGTTCTTGGCGCATTTTCCATTATTTGTTGGACATTTTCTTTTAATTCTTCAGTCCGCTTTTTAGGTCGGCCGCTTCCTTCTTTTCTTGTTACACTGCCCGTTTCACGAAAAACATTAACACAACGCTGAACTGCACTTTGAAAAATTTTGTACTCAACAACGCCGGGAAATTGATTTTGAAATTCTATGAAACATTCCTCAATAGAATACTTCCATATTCCATCAATCTTGCGTCCATTTCTAAAGTAGGACTCTATGATAAACACTTTTTGTTCTTGAGAAAACACCATTTTAAACGCTTTTTAAAACGAAAATATTCAAATTGATAGCGGCGATATAGCGCTTTGACAGATGACGTTTAAGTTCATTTGCTATACGCTACGCCCTACGTCCAAATTTTCAGAACCAACTTGACCACGTTTTTATTTGAACGTTCGTTATAATACTGACACTATTTTTTGAAACAACTAATTTTTATTGTTTATTAGGTTACTATCGTTATGATAGTCTCCCCGCCTATACCGTCTTGATTCAAACACGGTTCAAACGATTTCAAATATAAATTGAATTAATTGTTGTATATAACACACTTGTTTTATTTTATTGCAATTTTTGAAAAAATATTGTTTGCGTCTCGAAAGCGAAATGCTTTTGCATTCTCGAATGGATATTTTGCTCGCTAAGCCCGGCAAAATAACTTCCATTATTGAACGCAAAAGTACCATTTCGCGTTTTAGATTCAAAATTAACTTTTTTTCAGTCTGTTATCAGTCTGATATCCTTATTTCCAAGTTCTGTGTAAAATGTCAATCTCAAACTAAACAACCATTCTTGCAGCGCAAAATCCACAACCGCACCTGCATAATAAAAACAGTTTGAAAGATACCTACTGGCCAAGATGGACATTTTAAAAATTCTTAATTGTAAACTTTTATTCACAAATAACATACCTACTACATATAATGTTTCATTTTGATATAAATAGGCAACTGTTAAAATTAAAACTCTACTTTAAAAAACACCCTGTCCCTGTATAGCAACGGTGAGACTTGAGATTGCGTCTTACAATCTATTTAATGCAAACAGTGGACGCGTATAGAATAATCTTCCAACTATTTTCCCAAGTACTTAACACCTCGCCCTGTCCAAACATAACTCCGGTGCTTCACTAATAATTTTCTTCGTCTTTAATGGCTATTTACTAAAAACAATTTGAAATTTCAATTTTCACGTTTCACACATGTCATATAAAACGATGAATTAATTGCGGCTAAAGCGCGATTAGGGGACGGCCGATGCGGTGAAACCATAAAATCGTTGTCGGCACAGGATGATAAAGAGCTGTGCCCTCAATTAAGCCATTGTATTTTGTCATACGTGGAGGGTGGAGTGGTGTCGAAGAATGTTTATTATGGCTCAGTGTTTGAACTTTAATATTGTACCGCGGACGTAGGTAGGTGTTAATTGTATAGATTTTTCGTGATTGTTTCGAATCGCACAGGGCGGGCGCCGCCCAACTAGATTGTAGGCAATTTCACCAGCTCTGCGTCTATACAATGGGGCGCAGAGCAATTGTGTAGTTTGATCTTTAGCTTGGTTTTTAAGATTTTTAGTTGAAATTGCAATATACCTATATAAGAGTAAAAAAGTTAAGGATTGATTAAGATATCAAATGCAGCAACTCTGACGCCTACTAGATAATATATTGAAATACTTATCAACTAAACCAATTAATTTACATCATTACTTTAATTAACTTTAGTTACGGCAAAAAGATAAAAACAAAAAATTTTACTGTAACACACTGTATCTCTATTAATATCAACATTTGGACTAAAGAAATAATTGCTGTAAATATAGGTTTAAGAGTGTTCTATAACAAATAGGCAATCAGCAATACATTTTTATAGATTTTATTACACAGTTTGTCTAAATGTGAATTAATGCACAAATAACCAACTTTCCCCCATTCTAACGAAGATTAGCTATAAAACGGACTTAGTTTGGAACTAAAATTATGTTTTGGTGCAAAGAAATTTGTAAAATACGATGCTGCTATTCAAAAGCGGCGAATTACAAATTTCTTTACAACAAAAAGTAATTTGAGGTTCAAACTAAGTCCATTTTATAGCAAATCTGCTTTAGAATGGGGGAAAATCTGTATTTGTGTATTAATTCATATTTAGACAAATCTAAAAAAATGTATTGGTGATTGCCTATTTGCTATAGAACACTCTTAACATTGGAAATTAAGCTAATCATTTTATTGAATCAATCTTTATGTTTTTTTGAGTATGGGTCTCGCAAATCCCTCCCTAGTACACTCACAGTTTCTTGGATCATTCTACAATTCTTTGATGATCTACCACGGCACTGCTATAGCGGATTCGTAACAACAGATATCTAGATCGATCCAAGCTAATTCTAGAATCGCGCTTTTGACATTTCAACCAGCTCCTATTCCTATTGCTGCGTTACTACATTTACAATTTTGTTAATTATAGACTTTGTACTATTTGAAACACTATAACATAACATGTCATACATATGCAATATTTAACATTCTTCCCAAAAATATGGTTCAATGGGCCCTTTGATTTAACGTTAATATTATCTTCTATTGCAAATTACATTTTTCAAATGAATGTCTTGTTCGCTTTGTGACATACTAGACTTCACAAGGGCGTCGCCAAGGGGAGGCAGGGGTGGCAGTTGCCCCCCAAGAAATTCGAAAAAAGTACAAAAATATTCTTAAGCTAAGAAATTGGAAATTTTTACTGTAATATTTTATTAAACTTTAGTTTCGAAAATTAATACACTACTTTATTTTTTTTAAACAATTGTAATAAATTAGTATAAATATTTATTGACAAAAGAATTTAAAAATATTAAATTTTATGTTAAAAAGTAATACGTTTCCATATTTTAAAAAATTTAGCTCTGCAATTTTAAATTTAGAAAAAAATAATGTTTTATCTATTTTAGCTGAATACAGGGTCGGAAAGTCCCCATGGTTCATCGGCAGTTACGTGGAGCGATAAAGAAAGTCATAGAAATCCGTGCGATAGAGAAAGATGGCTATAATGAAGGCGTCTAATAGTCACCGCCCATTTCGCCCTTCCACAAATAAGATCCACTTCTTATTTGTGGAAGGGCGAAATGGGCGGTGACTATTAGACGCCTTCATTATAACCATCTTTCTCTATCGCACGGATTTCTATGACTTACTTTATCGCTCTCAAGTAACGGCCGATGAACCATGGGGACTTTCCGACCCTGTATGTAACGCACCAATTTTATATAGGGGGAATGAAAAACGTTTTCAATTTTATAAGTTTACCCACAGGTTTAATAAATTTATATATTTTCAATAATGTATGTATATTTAACAATAGATTTAGCTCTATAGCTTTAAACTTGAATTGTGAAGGTTATTATTTGATCCTTAAATTTTTGTATTTATTTGTTTTTTAAATTATAGATAAATTGCAAACTTAGACTTAATATTTATTATCGGTCTATCGCCAAAGCTGAAATTTCCAGTCATATAATAATATTTGAGTCAATAGCAATAGGGCGGACGGAGCATGCATTCACTAAGGCCATCTCGTGTTGGTGTGGTAAAACATTGTCCTTTATAGAAATTCTTAAACATAAATCTGCAACCACAGATCAAATCTGTATTTCCAATTCCAATGAGTAAAAATATTTTTTTTGTTTTTCTTGCGGTTTTATTAAAAATATTTCTAAAAAAATTCGCTGTACCTATTTCTACCTGTAATTTATATTTCTCTCATCCCCCCTCTTATCTTGACCCCCCCCCCAACCGGCCCATTGGCTGGGAACGCCCTTGCTAGAATATAATATGCTATTACAAAAAACATCTTATGTATGTTTGTGTGTAACTCCTTTCAGTCCTTTCTATATTTTTATTACTAAATAAAAGGACAGTGTTATGAGCAGTTTTAGCTGAGCTCCCTGTTAATAGATGGCGCAATTGAGACAAACTCTAGCACGCAACAGTTGACCGACAAATTCGGTTCAGGTTCACTTTTACATTTCTTTATTACAAGTTAAATGATGATTTCTTGAAAAATTAGAAATATATGTAAAGGTTTTGGTCACATTTTCTCATTTTCTGAAAATATGTTTATAATAATTTACTAAAACCAATAGAAAGTTGATATTTCCATCAAATAGTTAAGTACGAGACAGTGAAAAGTTGATTCTAGATAAAGTATTAAAAAAATTTAGTATACCTATGTTAGGATTTATTATAGACAGACATAAGTTGTTAAAGTAAAGGTTTATATTGGTTACCTGTTCATGTCATATTATGTGCTTTTTTTAGAAATATGTAAGTAATTTAGAGTACCTACTAGAACCTAGTTATTATTTACGTTCATACCAAAAAACTGAGTTCGGTTCTGTACTTGGACGGACGACAGTCCTTTGTTTACCCGAAATCATTTCCCAACTTGAGACAATGGAATCACAGGAAATGTATGATTTCCAACAAGTATTTGTAAAGAGTCGTAATTACAGCCATAAAACTGTATTAACAAGGCACGCATTTTGAAAGACGATGACCACAACGCGTTTACAAGGCTTTCGACCTGAGGCGTCACCTGCGACATGCAAATATAGGATTTTTATGTATGACATGAATGGATGTTCGTTAATGGCGTCTTCATGATGTCTGCTAAGAGTTGAATGATGATGTGAGCGTATGAAGGAGATTGCTTTTAATAAGAAGAAAAGTGAAAAGTGATCTGTCACCTTATTTAAAGCAAATTTCACAAATTTCATCTTCATATGATCATTTGTAATAATACGCAGAATCGATTTCTAATATTTGTACACATTTTAAGTACTGCCGTATATAAAATTACACAATAGAATATTGGCAAAATTATTTACATGAGTAAAATGACAATAAGTAGGTAAACATAAAACTTTGACCGACATGTTTTGAATGTAGACGAGACATAACCTATAAAGTATGTATATGTCTTCAATACGGATTTCTGTTCTGCCTAATAGCTGTTTTACATTGACAATTTATTGATGAATAAATTGACGAAGTTCTTCATGAATTAATTCAGGAATTTATTGGTAAACAGTGTGGTTTTACACTGCTACAGACTTTGTCAAGTTTTTTGACGCATGAATCAGTTCTACCAACGAATCAAAGAAGCAAATAAATTTCAAAAATGTCACCTTTCCACTCATAATTGTAGTGATACAACAGCGGTACGTTTTGACACATATTATATAAATATTAGTGTTTGTAAGTAACAAATCAGTAAAAACAATGCAGAACTAGTACGACGCCACACAATTATTTACATATTCCAATAACATAACCACATTACTGATTTGAGGCTGGAAATCTGTTGGGTTGGTACTTCTGAACTTCACGAAGAAATTGACGAAAATTAGAACATGTTCTAATTCGTCAAGAACTTGATACAATTTTTCTGTTTTCTTTTTAGTTACTTCTTGAGTTAATGGGAAAAAATATATATATATCTGTACTGGATATCTAGATTGTAACACCCCCTGTCTTCGTATCAACATAATTTTTCAATCGCATTGACTTTTTTAGTGCAGATCCTATATATAAAACAAACAACTAAACCTCCTAATAATGTTAGCAGCACCACTATGATTTGCCTGCCCACCCAGCAGCTGATCTTGTAATAAATAAGAGATGATATGTGATTTAGGAAAAATGTATGCCGTCGGGCTGGCACCTAATAACGTCCCAACCTCACCTGTAATTAGTGAGTGCCCCTTGATTTACCTGGACGATATCATCACGTTAATTATAGATTACATCACGTTCACGCGATGGATTCTCGGTTTTAAATTAGTTCGTGCTTTTTGGGTCCAGTTTCATTGGCAAATTGAGGCGTTAGGAGGATAATAGATATCTTTAATTTTGTTACTGCTGCTAGTACTATTACATAATGTAAATTTCCGATAGATTCACTTGGGATGATTTTATTCAACGTTTCGTAGAAAAGTAGAATAGGTAGCGCTACACGAAAGAAAAAGGCGTTTTCATTGTTGAGCATATTTTAAGGTTTGGCAACTACAGTACGCAATTTTAGTTCAAAATATGGTCACAAAGTGATTTAATTTTATCAACTTTGAAGAGATTAATTGAAAAATGCAGGAAGACTGGATCAATTAGTGATCTTAAACACTCTGGCCATCTTTCAATAAGTCGTACAAAGCAAAATGTTGAAGCAGTTCGTGAGAGTTTTCTGAGAGTCCGGGATCATCAATTCGGCACCGTGGTCAAGAATTGGACATTTCGAGAAGCTCTCTACAGCGTATTCTCATGAAAGACTTGCATCTTCATGTTCACAAAGTTGAATTGACCCAAAAACTGAAGCGTACTGACCATGCAGAGCAAAGAGAGTTAGTTGAATGGATTATGGAACAACAAATGGATGCTGATTTTTCGAACAAAATCGTCTTCAATGATGAAGCTCATTTTCATCTTGATTTAATCGACAAAATTGTCGTATTTGGGCTTCAAAAAATCCACGAGCAGAGCTGGGTAACTACTTGTAATTTAAAAATAGTTACAATTACAAATTACTTTTTTAAAAAAAGGAACTAATTACAATTACAAAGTATATTCTTTAAAAAAGGAATTATTTTAATTTAATTACAGTTACATGGAAAATGGATTTAGCAATTATTTTTCTAATTACTTTTCTAATTGCTTTTATGATAAAGTAAATTATAGTGACCAAACAGAGAAAAAGGAAAAAGTTAAGTTAAAAATTTAAATTAAAAGTGTTGTGTAATATTGCGTTTTATTATTTATTAGAATTACTAAATGAATACTAAAATGAAAACATTATTCTTATTCATTTTCTAATATAGAATTTTTATATTTTT
Organism: Anoplophora glabripennis; assembly: GCF_000390285.2. Taxonomy (NCBI): domain Eukaryota; kingdom Metazoa; phylum Arthropoda; class Insecta; order Coleoptera; family Cerambycidae; genus Anoplophora; species Anoplophora glabripennis. The sequence continues at coordinate 838,532 of NW_019416404.1, read as the reverse complement.
ATTCCTAATCTAATGATTTAAACTAGTTCAGTTCATACTATAATTTTATATTATTGGTCAGGTAATTAATTCAACCCGATGCTCTTTTTTTGGTTGTTAGTACATTTGCAAAATATAGAATACAGTAGTTTTGGGTAGACAGGAAAGCAATAATAATTATTAAAAAAATTACGAATCGAACAAGTACGAGTGAAAGGCTGAGTAACCGAACCAGAAGTTTTCTCAACTCAAAATAAGAGCAGTAACACATAGATACATAATATATATTTTTATAAAACTTGATGCTATAGATAACATATTTTTACTTCGTATATTTTCTAAATTAATTATAATTATAATAAAATAAAATGTACTCTGTTAATTCTGAGGTTAATTCACCAAATCACTTTTTATTGTTCACGCGGCACAAGGCTTTCCACAAATGAAATAATAGAAGTCTGCAAGTCTGTACGCAATTACGCAATACGCATGATCTTAAAAGTAATTATAATTATTTGAAAAAGTAATTGTAATTGGAAGAAGTATTTGTACTTATAGAAGTAATTTGTAATTCGATAGTTCAAATAATATAATTACAAATTACAATTCCTATAACAATTTTGCTGCAATTACAATTCCAAATTACTTTAATAAAAAAAGTACTTAAATACAATTACAATTACAGGAAAAAAAAGGGAATTGTAATTGCTAATTACTTTTTCACCAGGAATTACCCAGCTCTGTCCACGAGTGATAGTTGAGAGACAAATGCATCCACAACGTGTCACTGTTTGATGTAGATTTTGGGCTGGAGGCATCATGGGTCCATTCTTCTATGAAAATGCGGTTGATCTGGCAATAACAGTTGATGGTGCTCTATCGCGACATGATATGGATGTAGACTAACTATATGATTTCAATAAGACGGTGCCACATGCCATACAGACCGAGAAACAAATCAATTACTGCATGAGTCATTTCCTGATAGGGTAATTTCCAGTTTAGGTGATCAGAATTGACCGCCCAGATCATACGATTTAACTCTGTTGGACTTTTTTCTTTGGGGGTTTTTGAAGTCTAAAGTTTATGTCAACAAACTCACGATCATACATAACCCTATATTATACTTTATGAATCAATAAATGATTACAATTTTTAATTAAAAACCAGTGTTTTCTATCAAAATTACTTCTTGCGTGAATTTTGGGACACCCTTTCTAAAAAATTACGGACAATAGGATATCAGTCGATTCAACTGGTAATAATGGTAATAGTAGAGACAAACGCCTTAACTGTGACGAATTTTTCTAATCATCCGAACAAGCCTTTTATAGATTCACGGTAAACATTTCTATTGTGTATATGACTTACACCCCCATAGTCTTTATATGTTGCGGCGTAAATTAGATTAGATACGCCTTAGCACCGAGAACACCTATAGGTGGATTGTTTCCATGACGGATCTTTTGTTCCACTTAACAAGTTTACTTTTAGAACCCGGTGTCATAAAAGTATATTATGAGCGTCTCTTTTTAAATTATTTAAAGGGTTTCATCTGGATGTTCAGAAGATCATAAGAAATACATTTTGTTTTGTTTGAAGGGAAAAGAAATATTTTTAATAAATTGTAGTCACAATGTTACGTGTAGGCTGTGCTTTAGATTAAATTTTAAAAACTTTTAATGCTTAATAGGCCAACCAATAGAAATTTTTTGGCACACTTAAATATTATAGCAAATTTCATGTGTTACCTTTTGAAAAATACTTAGTAAATGAAAACCAAAGTGATTTCCCCAACAAAGTCGTGAACATTTTTTTAAACAATAAAAACTGCAAAAAAATTAAAAAAAATTATTTTTTTTATAATAACCTGAAAAATAATGATGGAATCGTCTTGCTCTCTAGTCTATAGTCCGATCAAATTAGTCATAAAAATAGTGGTCAAATAACGAAAATTCCGACAGAGTTAAATTTTGGTGGAAACCTTGGGTACACCATTAGAAATAAAGTGTCAAAAGTCCCCATCGATCCCATGTGTGCTAAAAAAGTTATTCGGGGTCAAAAGTCAAAATTTGAGGATTTTTGTATTTTTTTCGAAAACGGTAAGTTTTATCAAAAAAGTAGCTCTGACAAAAATTATAGATCTTAAAATTATTTACAAAAATGGTCCTTATACTTTTTTTCTAAGAATCACCATTCCTGAGATATTGCGATTCTAAAAGTTGAAGGGGTCACGTTCTACATAATATGCACATATAGCCATGTATATATATATAGTCAGGCACTTAATACAAGTAAAAATGCCTATTTGTGTCTCTTATATGTATAAACTATACTATTCTGAGAATATACACTCAAAAGAAACTCAGTCCCTTAGTCAATCCCCTCTACCCGCATGGCCTTGAATAACATCTGGCTACTCTATTGTAAAAACTTTTGTAAAAAATACACGAAACAAGAAACAAGTACAACTATCTTGTCTTCCTCCAACATCGGCTTCTGCTAATCAACACTTGTATCGAGTATACTATCAAGTTCAGACATGGCTAGGCAATCAACTGAACCCAGAAGACTGGGGTTGGAAATTAACAGATAATACTTTGGAACCGATTCAAAC
>NW_019416404.1:777413-835159 GCF_000390285.2 Anoplophora glabripennis | reverse complement strand
CATAACTTTTGGAGCCTCCGCTATAAACAAATAGAATTGTGCGAAAACTATTGCACCTACAGCGCCCACTTTTGGCACACTTTTGAAGTATGACAAAACCCTCAACTTGTCATAGGTTTTATAAAATTTTAACAATAAATGCGATAGTTATAAACAAATGAAAAAATGGGCACTTTTCTTGTTTTTTTGCAATAACTTTTTTGTTTATTAACCGATTTTAATTTAAGCAGTATCATTTTGTAAATAATTTTACTCCCTATAAGCTGTCTGTGAGTCACTTTTCGCTAAAATTGATGGTTTTCCCTGCAAAGTGAAATAACTGTTTTCCTCACTTATTTGTTTACAAAGAAAAGTTAGCTAATAAAAGTTTTTGACTCACGAGACGAGAGATGTCTTGTATTATGTTCCTTTAGACAATTTTACAATAATCTAGCGGATAGGACTTTTTTCGAGTAAAAATTTAATTTGCTTGGTCTAATAAGACTATTGTAGAGATTAAAAAAACTTATAAAATGGTTTTTTGTGCTACTCGATCGGTTCATTTTTTACAAAGAAAATCCGGAAAAACCTCTAAAATAGACATTTTTTCAAAAATTCGAACGATCGAAAGTACGCTCGAGCCAGAGTCGGGTAGCGGTAGTGGGGGAAGCAGCGAGCGGAGGACTCTGGTTCGAACGTACTTTCGATCGTTTCGGGCGACTTTCAAGGGCATATTTAGCATATTTCCCAAGCGAAAATCTGAGATATACAAATTGGTGATTTTGTCGTCTACTTTCAGATGCCTTTTTCAGAATTTAAATCGGACCATTTTTGATAAATCGTCACGCTGTGCAAAAAAATACCCTAATTTGTTTATACTGTAATTGTGCAAAAACTATGCATCGGACAGAAACCATCTTGCGCACGATTAAACTACATATTATTATCTGTCATTTTCCGCAAGATTGTTTTTCCAGCTTCAAATTTGACGGAGTTATGAATTTTTTAAAAAAAGTCTATTTAGTAGTTTTTCCGGATTTTCTCTGTAAAAAATGTGTAAAAAACCGATCGGGTCGCACAAAAAACATTTCATAGGTTTTTTATTCTCTACAAAGATCCTATTGAGAGTAAGACGATTCCATCATTATTTTTCGAGATATTATAAAAAAACAAAAAAATGTCATGTTTTGCAAAATGTTCACGACTTTGATGGGAAATCACTTGGGTTTTCATTTACTAATTTTTCAGAAGGTAATACATGAAATTTGCTGTAAGATTTAAGTGTAAAAACAGCCTCTTTTTTCGCTCTGTTGGTTAGCCTATAAGAAGCATATGTATTTAAACAAATACATATAGGAAAAAAGGATAAATTATAAAATTTAGCTGTGAATCATTTCTACATATAAGAAAAATAATTGACTGTCTTTTACGACTCGCGGGACTCGCCAACATTTCGATTTTATTGATAAACATTCACACGTAAAAAAATTTTCGAACACATTTTTTACCGATTATATAATATATAGTACGATTAATAAAATAAATATTCCACTAAGTAAAAATTAAATTGAGACTTTAAATTTTAAAGTAAATATTTATTGGATAATTAAAAAAGATTAAATATAATCAATGACTGGGATGTGCTTGAATATTCTTACATAATATGTTGAAATCAGGTGCTATTGTCGTAAGTTGCAATCGCATTTCAAATTCTGCATTAAGCGCATTGCGATATACCTACTTTGTTTTTGTCGCTACGTACGTCTTGTTAAGCTTCTACAGTAACTTATACGCATGTACTTATAAAAATAAAAAGTTTTAAGTAAGAGCACACATTTTTTTAATTTTGTAATATCGATATTATTAATTTCAAAATTTTTAATTTTTGACTGAGTCGCGGAACCCCCAGAGAGGTTGTGGGAAACCCCTGGGCGGAGCACAGTTTGAATACCGCTGATCTAATCTAATGCATTAAGTTATTTATTGAATTGTCTAAAAAAAAGACAATATTTGATTTACCATATTTGAATATATGGTAAATGCTAAGCTGAGTTAATCTGGAACTCCATATTTTGCACAAAAACCCAAAATCCCTAGATATAAATAAAAATCCCTATTCCTGTGATTTCAAATATTTGGAGTGTTTCCTTTAGAATTAAGCAAAAATACTAAATGTAACATCATTGCGGTTTTTTTTTTAAATAAAGGAGGAGGCAATTCAGTGTTTGTATGATAGAGCCAAATAGACCTTTTTAGTACTGACGTCACATACGCCTAATAATAAATAATAGGCAACCCAATAGTGCACATTGTCATGAAGAATTTCTCAATATTTTGAACTTCATAATATCACCTTTTTTTCTGATGAAGCCTGGTTTCATTTAAGTGGTTACGTAAACTCACAGAATATGAGAATGTGGTCTTCTGACGTTTAACTTGTCAGCAAGAACTTCATGAAGTTGATTTTCCGCGACGGGCTGTATTTTGTGAATGGTTTTTAAACAATACGGTGAACTTCATAATATCACCTTTTTTTCTGATGAAGCCTGGTTTCATTTAAGTGGTTACGTAAACTCACAGAATATGAGAATGTGGTCTTCTGAAAAACCAGATAACTTTTTTGTCGAGGGCCCTCTACACGCTCAAAAAATTGGAGTTTGGTGTGCTCTCAATCGAAGGAGGATTTATGGACCTATTTTTTTAATGGTACTCTTACTGCGCAAAGGTATAGAGAAGAAATTATCGCTCCTTTTGTTAACCAGCTGGAAGAAAACGAAATTACAAACTTTTACTTTCAACAAGATGGCGCAAGGGCACATACGGCAGGCGAGACGATGAATATGTTGAGGGAAGTTTTCCAAAATCGACTAATAAGTCTCAATGCTGAACATGAATTTCCACCGAGGTCATGTGATATTACGCCGTGTGATTTCTTTTTGTGGCCTTACCTTAAAAACACTATTTTTGAACTGCCTATTCCTGATTTAAACCATCTGCAGGCTCGACTTATAGACAAGATCCGTGAAATTAACAATACCCCGAGCATCTTAGAAAATGTCTTTAATTCTTTGAGGAACAGGTGTGAAAAGTGCTTGGAACAAGGAGGGGACACTTTCAGCAGCTGCTTTAATTTATTGTTATAACAAGGAGGGGGACACTTTCCGCAGCTCCTTTAATTGTTTGTTATTGTTATCACGATTATTCATTAAAATAAAGTTATATAGTCATTAACGTTATTGAAACTGACAGCTGCTATACAGCTCGTTGAGAAATAAGGTTAAGTTGGTCGCTATAAGCTGCTCCCTACGTCCAATGTGTCAGAGCCAACTTCGACCACGTTTTTATTTGAACGCTCGTTATATAGCGATATACTGCCAATATTAGAAATATTTAAGAAGTTTCAAACGATATTGACCTTTATAGTAATTAATAAATTAAAATTATATCAATGTTACTGAGTATGCGCATTATAGATAATTCCATGCGAGGCTACTTCGTTTAGTAGCCTCGCAACAGGATATCATTCAAGAAAAGAAAATATATTGACTCGAAATTTGAAAAACGCTTTTGAGGGATAAATGTGCATTTTTTGGGGTGATCCGAATATTTCTACTTCCACCAGTGGCGTTCGAGCGAGAACCTTTTTTAAGAAAAAAATTGTACGCCACTGACATTTTTCCGTTTTGATATTTTTTTAGAAATCCGCCATCAATTCTGAATGAAATTGGTTTCTCCAATTTTTTTTTGTAAAAGGCACCTTTTTTGAGGAAAAAATAAAACATATTTTATTGTAGGTTTTGTTAATCTTTTATTTAAAGATGCACACTTTTTCCCACAAAATAACTTCGGCAACCACCCCCTAAAGTATTTCGCACTTATTTACAAACACCCTGTATAAAATAAATATCAGAACTTGATTTTTTGCAAAATCCGTTACAAAAATAATTTATAAATAAATTCCTTTTACTGGTTCACAAAGAGGCAAATAATATAATCAGTAAATGATTAGTATATGCAAAATTATACAAATACTAGGCACGCATGACCCTTAACACCACTTTGGCCGCTCGAGATTTCATTCCCCTTCCCTGATATACGCAGGGTAATAAATTACGCTTTTTTTTCTTATTCAGATTGTTAGCAAATGTTTGACAGTCGCAGGGAATTGCATGATGTGAAATTATTTACATTGCCCTCTGTAATAAAGAACGCACGCAAAAAAAGCATTAGATACTGTCAAAAGTTGAGGTAAGTGATACTTAGTGTTAAACAATGGCAATTTATTTCTTTGCCCGGACACTTTTCACAATTTCTATGTTAAATCTCGCCGATTTGTGTCAAGCAGCGTTTAAATTATGACCGCGAATCATGGTGATTTGTTGTTTGTAATGGTAATGTATTAAACACAATATACCAGTGCTCGAAATTGTGCTGCTATATCTTTTTTGTCATAGAGAACTTTTAAAAATAAAATATCTACATGCAGTCTAGGCATCAATAAAGATTGCAATTATTCGCCCGATTTGATAAAACTAGAAAATTTACTGGTTCATTCATTACTTCATTGCTCCATCCTATACGCTTAGTCTGTTTATAATAGATTCACTGAGAAAGACCCTCCAATTAAACTATATTGTTAAAAAATTTAATTACCTTAAAATTACTCACAAACAAAATAAAATTTCAGCAAGTGAATGCTTCTGATCAATGATGACTTGTGATAGGCAAATTGTGGTTTGGAATTTTAAAATTCACTTCCAATAAGTTACTCGTTATTACAGTGAAGCTAATTGTGGTTGGTAAATAAGATTATTGAAACTTTACTGTCACAACTAAACGTATTGTTGTACACACTGGTGCAGATAGCTGCCAGAAGTAAACATGTTGCTGTGACAAGCGAACTTTTTTTTGACCCGCCCATTTGCGTCACGATCAAAGGCGAAGTGTTCCGATGGCATACATCGTAAACATAATTTTATGTCCGCTTCATAAATCATTGTTTTGGTATAGTAAACACTTCGTGACTCCTTTTTTGAGAATGTGATTTTGTATATTACGAAAAACAATAAGGTGTGTCCTTTATTAAAATATATAACTATTATGTCTCCCTTTGTTGCATCAAATGTTTTTGGTAAAAAAATATTACAGTGTATTAGCTAGCTTACTAGCAGCTTACTACTAGAAGGTTATTAATTTGGTATTATATGATTTTTCATTCCAAGGTAAGTATAAAATTGACTCCTTAAGTTCTTGCCTCTAATGTTCTATTGAAAATAATTCTTTTCAGGAGCGTGATATCGAGTTGTTGGTACCTGTAAAGGGAATAGGTAACACTAAATTATGGGTATACCAACAAATTTAAACATTTAGTACTAGGTGTTGCATTTTTGCAGATACATTTTAATAACTTCAAACAGGTATAACTTTGTTAACTTAAATGGAACACCCAGTATATTTTTACTCTGTTGTACGCAGACTGAAATTTCCTTTCAAGCCATATAAGCATTGTTAGGGTTGCCATTCCTACTTTTAGAGATATTTTCAGTTTTCTATTTTTTGGACAGTTTTTCTTGTGTCAGACCTATTATCAAATTGGCGATAACCACAAAAACCACAAAAAGAATTTAATTATAGCAACTAGTCTTGATACTAGATCCAGAAATGCACAAAATCTTTGAAAACCGTTGCACGAGGTTATAAAAAGAAACGGCATCTTAAATCTAACAATTTGTCAAATCTAGTAGTCACTTTGACAATCCCGATACCTTCTTATAAATTAAGCAGAAAATCACTAATGACTGTGGGCGCGCGTTAAGCAATGTGGGCTTTCTATGTTTCCTTCCTTCACAAAACCTGAACGCTAATCCTATTAAAGTAATAGTTGCAGCAAATCTATCTACTTGTGCGAGTATTAGAGAATAAGATAAATTATTAATAATTTCAGAAATACGAGTGGGCGGTCCATATAATCATGGACTAATTCCGTTTGTGTGTTAATATGGTCATGGGTGGTGCACGCATTTTTGCGAATAGAAACTGTTTGTCCATACAATAACGTTTATTGTTCCACACGTGTTTATGAATGAAAATATTACTTAATAGGATTGGGATCGAGGCAAGGTGGTGTGCATTGGTTATTGTAATTTTAGACACGGAAAGTCTGCTTGTCTATTCTTTTGTAAAGATGTTTATAATGCAGATTGATTGAAGATTATTGTTTGAATTAAATACGAAACAAAAGTTATAATCCAAAGTTGATAACTTATGTCACTATAGTCACACATTGGTACTTCTTCACGCGCATATGTTAATCTTCTAATATATTGCATGTAGGAACTATCTTTATCCCACTGATAACAATTGTGGAAATTCACAAAGGATTTTTTCATATTTGTAATGTTTTTTTACACACGAAAAATGTGAAAGATTTGAACATACATGATACATTGTGTATAATTACACATTTCAGTGTATATTTTCATTTTGTGATGTATTCTTACCTTTTACGTTGTACTTTTACATTAAAAAATATGTTTTACTATATTTGGTGTAAATACATGAATAAAAATGTGAATTTACATGACCTGAGTTGGCTCAACCAATCAGATTAATCATGTGATTCCGGTGTTACCGCGCGTGTGTAGATAACTGTGCTAGTTGTTCATTAGGCATGTTTAGATTCATTTGTGGCGTAATAATATAGCTTATTTCGTGTTTTACCTAAATGTTATAAATAAATACTGTGGTAAGTAAATAATAGGATTTTTTGTAAATTATATAAATCACTCGGTATATCTTCATTTAAAGTTGTTGAAGACAATGAGAAACAATAAAAATAAAAATAATATATAATATAATATAATATAATATAATATATAATATACATTCGGAATGCTTCTACTAGAAAGATAATTCTTTTCGTACTATGTACTTTTCAATTGTANATAATATAATATAATAATACATTGTTTTACTTACACCTGTTTTCAGTTTAATGTTCTCAAGAAGTGGTCATTGCTCCCAAAATAATTCGAAGATTTTGCTTCAGAATGCACGTGGATACGAGAACTAGACCAAGGTTTTTTCATTCAGAAAAAGTCTTTATATAAATGAAAAACGCAGTGAAATTTTTCCCAGAAAATACATTTTTTCCTTATATTAAATTATTTTAAAATAGAAGTTAATGTAATCTTATTTGTCTTAAATGGGTTAGGTTAGGCTAGGTTAAGTTAGGTTATTGTTTATTTAAATTTAAACATTGAAGGACAAGGACTTCATTAAAAAAAAGGTGTGTAAAATTAAATTTATACTTTGTCCTTTAAATAAATAGCCCTCTTTTAAAGAGGGTGATTCAAAATTCATACAAAGAATTTAGTGGTGTATTTTTGAGGTCAAATTTTTTTTCCTATAAGCGTGTGTCCACAAATTCTTAGTTTTCGATATACAGGATACAGGATGTCACAGTGTTTTATTTGAATTGAATGTACGCATAAAACTTGAGGTACAGGGGTTCTTTAGGAGGGTAAATTTACATATATCATCGCTTTTGACGCTGCTTGAAGAGGACGCCACCTATAAGGATACGTTTGAATTAAATTGGCCTTAACTGTACATTGACGTTTCGTACTAGTGCGTCTATTCCCCTATCAATTTTAAGCAAAAAAGTATCCTTTTTCATATTTTCAAATCTTATAACTCTTTACGGTTATTTTGGACTCACGTTTATAGGAAAAAAAGTCCTGAAAAATTTACCCCTAAATTCTTTGTACTGAATTTTGAATCACTTCGTTAATTTAAACCTACTATACCAAATTTTTCATTGTACTATTATTTCAAGAAAGCTTTAATTCATTGGTTTAAATAATATTTTGTATAATATTCAGAAATTTATATTTTGCTCTACAGAATATGTCTCATTTACTGCTTTAATAAATGTCCTAAGTTTATTTAGTGTTATTTTTCCTTCTCTTAAGTACATCTTAACCTATTATGGAAAAATATTTAAGTAAAAAAAAAATTCTTTCTAAAACTATTACAAAAACATTAATGCTCAGATTTTTTTATCCTTAAAAATACTATGCAGTATACCTGTCAATTAGCTAGTGCAATCTACTTATTTCAGTGGAAAGAATTAATTATACAAAAATGTACCTATTTACGATAAGATGGTAAACACGTGTTTAGGAAAGTTAATTTTATTAAGTTTAGCATAATATTCAAACACTAATAAGAAAAATTGCTTTCTTATAGATCTATTCTCCCGAGTGTAATGGTGAAAAAAGTAAGAAGTATTTTTTTTCTTCTCAATATACTTTCTTCTTTATAGCAAATTAAAGCTCACTAGGATTCTGTTTTGCGAATAACAGAAAGCGAATTTTATGTTTTTAAACATATAACTCGTAAGAGATTTTAAATATTTTTTTACTCTTAGTTTCCTTATCCAATATAATACTATTTAGATATCTGAAATGTTTTTAAATAAACTTTGTCGGAAAAAGCTCTCTACGAAAGTATTTTTCAAAGTCACACGTTAGTGCTAGATTACGGTTCCATCTCGATGACCCGAAGCGTTGTTCCTACCGGTCTGTGAGAAAGATATTAATGAATTGCCAGAGACTAACGACTTGCGGTACCAAAAATTGGTTGTCGCTATTCAAACATATACAATACATATTTGTATTATGTTATGATTCATTCCTGTTTTTTTTAAACGCCCACGAAAACAAAACATTCTCTTTAAACTAATATTTTAAACAACCAAAAGTGAAAAATATTAAACGTGTGGTGGATAATCGCCACACTTTTATATAAAAAAAATACCAAAAAGTATTTGCTTTTTTGGATAAAGCTACAAAATAGAGCTCTTTTGGATAGAGCCTTAAAAGCTGTTTTAAATAGAGCTTCAAAAACTTTATTACGTCATATGACATTTGAATTTTTATAAGTTATCAGAGCTTACTTATTATCTTCTTTTCCTTGTCATATATGTCAAATACTGGTTGGCGATTTTTTATTTAAAATGTAACTACGCCACTGGATTTCGCACCCCTCGTTGGCTTTGTATTAAATTTCAGTTCAAGTAATTCTATTGTTTCATAATAAACATTGACCTGCATAAAAACAACACGGAAATTCATAGGAAATTATGTTGATTGTTGTATTTGTGTATTAATCTTACCAAAAATAGTTAAAATTTAAACAACCCACTTAAGTACAATAAAATAACATAAATTCAAGCAACTATTTACCATTATTTTGTAATACCTTAATTAATATGAATATTATTCAGTTTTCCATATACTGCAATAAGGTAGGTAGGTATCATAATAATAATTAACTATTTTGCAATCTTATATCCAATTATCCAAGTATAATCAAGCCATAAACATTTAAATTTGAGTTCAAAACATTTTGGATAGTTTTAGCTATTGTATGGGATCTCTTGTTATAAAAGTGCCTAAATTATTGAAAAACCTAGATTTCCAGATTTTTTCTATAACTTTCGATTAAATTCTTTCTCGGCCAATCCAATAAAACTTCTTTTTTAAAGATCAAAACTAATATAATTAGCATTATTGTTTTATTTTATTTATACATTATTTCCATATATAATGAACTACCATACTTATGTAACATTACAATACAAAATTAATAACAATTTATTTGAAAAATGATTACCATTTCAGATTTGGAAATTCCGTTGGATAGCAAAATGACATTTATTCCACATATTGGTTTAATTGTTCAAATGGCACACTACATATATTTTTTTATCAATTCTGGAAGATATTTTTTTCTGCGTTCAGCTATATAAGGAAGTCTATAGTTTCATTAGAAATATTGCTACAAAAACAGCAAAAAAGATGAACCGTACTTTCAGTAGCTTTATTCTGAAAAATGATAGCCAGCTGCGGAAAAAACTGAATTTTGACGTCTCTAAATAACGATTTGTCAAAATAATTGACATTTTGTACCTACCTATTCTGTCTATAACTAATTATAACACAAATCTTATAGTAACCAAGAAAAACTAGATATGATTTAAATTTATGGAGAGGGCCGAAAGAACGCTAAAGTTGCCAGGTATTTATGCCAACATCGTTTCCCGTATTGACAAAATCCATCAGATAAAATTTTAGGAAAGTTAGCCAGAAATTTGGCGGCAGATGGAAGTTTTCAAAAGAAAAGAAAAGTTTTTAAACTCAGAAGGGCAAGAGATGAAGAATATTCGATAAAGATGTTAAATGGCCTGCTAGATCTCCGGATCTCACTCCTATAGATTTCTTTCTTTGGCCTTACCTAAATGATATTGACTACCTTAAAAACAGAATAAGAGTAGAATGTCGGAGATTAAATGAGAGACACTAGAATGTGTTTGTGAGAGGGAGTGGCAAACACGCAGAGTTATTCTGTGTTTGGAAACAAATGGAGGTCATTTTGAACATTTGAAATAAGTATTGTTTTAAATTATTATATTATTATCGTATTAAAAATAAACTGTGTTACTTTAAAAAATATAGTAGCTTGTTTCCGCAGCTGGCTATCATTTTTCAGAATAAAGCTACGAAAAGTAGGGATAATCTTTTTTGCTGTTTTTCTAGCAATATTTCTAATGAAACTATAGACTTCTTTACATAGCTAAACGCAGAAAAAAAATATCTTCCCGAACTGAATCACCCGTTATAAACTTAATATAAATTATCTAAATATTCCCTATATTACAAAACTGAATTTATTCATGTTTATTGTTTTGATAAAAGTAACAAATGGTATGATATATTTGTTGAATTTATTTGAGTCAAATGTTCTCGCTTGCAAACAATAGAACAAATGAACTTGTTTCTCTAAATAGAACAAATTATGGTCAGTTTAGTGTAATCTCTAGAATTAAGCAAGCATTTAAACGAATGTAATGACAATATTTTTTGCAATGCATCATCATCATCCAAAAAGAAATCGGGGCTCGTATGTTTAACTGCAATTGCAAATCGCCTGTGTTTAGGTATGTGCACATTTTTTACTTAGTTGTCTGTGTATATTTTGTATTTTTGTATGTCGGTCTTTTTATATTTTTTTCTTTTTCAATGCTTTATTCTTATATTTTTGGACAAACGTAAAAGTAAAGGGTTGGTTATACATTGAATATTTATATTTGTGCACCTACTATTTTATACACAGGATGTCTCAAAAACAAATGACGAAATTTTAACCACAATTTAACTCGGCAAAAGAAATAACATTTGTCTAATAATTTTTCGAATTAAAGAAATATTTAAGAAAGAAATAATATTTTATGGAATAATCACTATCTTATTTTTTTGCTAACCTAAATAGTAACTACTAGCAGTAATTAGATCTCATGTTTGTGTTTTTTTTGTCAGTTATTGCCTCAAATAAGCGTTTCGACTTATGCCTCAGTAGCGATTAAAAAATAGTTAAAGTTTTTAAAAATTGTGTTAGCTTAAAAATCAAGAAGTTTTCGAAAAAAAAACAGACAAATATTGTTACTTTTATTGAATACTTGTTTAAAATTTTGGCGCTTATTTCTATAAATATTACATTTCATCAGTTTTGTTAGTCTGAATTCTGTGTATTTTAATTTAAAACTGCGTTTTATAGTCCAGTCACTGAAGCATTTTGGCTACCATTTTTTTCGGATGGAATGGATTGACGTGAAATTTGAACTGTAGCTAGGGAATAGCCCAAGAAACAAAAGTTATATAGTGCCGATGTGTGCTTTTACCCTAGGGGTGGATGCCACCCCTTCGGGAGGATGGGAATTTTTTTATTAAAAATAAACTCACGATTTGATAGAGGGACGAATTGTAAGCAAAAAATGTTCTATAAGAATTTTTTGTAGAGTCAATACTTTTTGAGTTATTTGCGCCTAAACATGTTTGTTTTTAGGCCAAAAAATGCATGTTTTTGAGCCATTTTTCGCGAATATCTCAAAAACTACAAATTTTATCAAAAAAATGATCATAAGCAAAAAAAAGGTAATTAAATAACAGAGATTGCTTTTTTATTTTTGTAGATGGTATAGAAGCCGAGTTATGACTCCCAGAAGTTGAAGTCAATTTCGAAGATAGTTATAATCGAAACGTTCAACGTCCCGTAGCGGAAAAATTAAAGGTTTTTCGAGGAAAACTTATATAACACCTATTAAAGTTCTTGAAAATTGAGTGGTGGTAGAAGTTGGTAGCATGAAAACTAATGAAGTTACAATCAAAATAAAATGATTGTCTTGATTTTTGAGAAAAAAAAATCGGTATTAAAATTAATGAGTTGACGGAAAAATATTAAACGTATTCCTTCTGCAATTTACTTTATTTATGTACTAACAGTAGATTCTGGGAATTTGAACGATTTTAGAAGCCTAAATTTAAAACAATTTTTCATTTACTTTTGAATAAAATTTTTCAATTTTTTAGAAATCCTCTTTTTTTTTCAAAACCTGTATTTCAAAAACTAACAAAGTTATTAAAAAAAATGATAGAATAAGAAATTGTAGGTTTTTTTCTTACTGAACAATTTGCTTTTTTTTAATTTTTGTAAGACAAAATTTGACTGTCATGACCGTTTGAAGCTCAAAACTAAGCTCCAAGACTGCCTTTCCTGAGCCCTTTTAGCTTACAAATCTAAAAAACGAAGGGCTCAAAAAAACTGTAAATCACAGAACTTAAAGTGCTTTAAATTTATAACTTTAAAATTACAAAAGTTATGATAAAAAAATTAATTGCATTTTTTTCGATAAAATTTTCTGTGCGGGTAAATTACCATCATCTTTGTATATTTTGGAGCATTGTGAACTGATTTGAGTAAGTATTTTAATAATATAATACACAATCGTATCCATTTATAATGTATATAATTTTTTTTTTATTTGATATAATTTTAATAAAAAAATATTAAGATTAAATTCAATAAAATTTAAAAAAATTGATTATATCGTCATACTCACATATAATTTTTAGGAAATTTTTCTATAAGGAGTAGGCTTTTTTATGAGGGGTAGTTCTTCCATAGGGGTTTTTTGGGTGGCCGAAAAGTTGCAATATATCATAGATCATTTGAAAACCAATAAAAAGTTTATAATTCAACATAGGCATACCACTAAAACATCTCAAGCTTTCAATAACGTTTTTTTGTTTATTTTATTATAAGGGATGGTTTTTAAGGGTTGCAACTTTGTAATGAGTCGTAAGCTTTCTAATGAATAACAAAAGAAATGCAATACATTGTGAATGCACCAAAAGAATATTTTAAACTGTTAAAAAACTTTTTTCTATTTTTTTGGCCATGGAAGGGTAGTTTTTAAGGATTTTTAAGGGTTGAAAAGTAATTAAATTTCATAAATTATATTAAAAAACATGAAAGGAACTTTATCCTATATTTTTTGAACATGAATTGAATCTTTAAAATACGTAAATCTGCGATTTCGCATTTTCTTCGTACAACGGTAGTTTTCACCCCCAAACAGAAAAAAGCACACATCTAGACAATACAACTTTTGAAGTGCAGGGTCAGATGAGCTTGTATGCAAATTTTCAGGAAAATCCATGCTCTCCGAAAAAATTGGGAGCTTTTCGCCTTCAGTGACTGGACTATTATTAACTTCTATGTATTTTATGTTAAATTTCTTTATTTATTCTTCTTTGAACTAAAAATTTTTCCTGTACTATAACGATTTTACCCACGTATTTGCTTACCAAATAAATAACTGATTTATTTACAATAATTAAATGTAAATTCCTTTCTATTTGTTTATTAAATGTTTGTAAACAAAATACGGTTCAAACGTCCACCCCATTCAAATCTACTTACAGCCATCTGATGGTCTCCCCGCAGTCCACCAACAAAACGAAAAGAAAACCTACCACATACGGACAAAGTTTCTTTTCCATTTTTCCGGTCACTTTTACATCTTATTTACTCCTCCGTCCCGTTCGAATTCGAAACACCGCCCCCATTCATCACTGAATAGGAAAATCACCACCGCGTCGTATCCTAGACTAACACCGTGCCGGTCGACCGCCCCGAAAAATCAAATTTCGATACGCGTGGCGAGAGCTGCACTAAAGAAAGTTCTTATTCCTCCGGTGCAGAGCTTGGGACTGACTATGGGAGCCAACGCAGGACGCATTCTTAAAAGGACTAACTCGAGCTTTTGGCATCCGGGAAAATAATGGTAAGTGCCCTCGACAAATGGTGATTGCATTCCGGGGGCTTTGCAGATAACGTCGTGGAGAATGGGGGTTTCAGGGGTATTACTTTCAGCTGGGGCTTTATTTGGGACTAGAGGGATATTGTTTAATATATCTAGTACTAGCTTTTACCCGCGGCTTCGCTCGCAGAGTGATAGAATATTTTTTTTAATAAAAAGTATCCTATGTTACTTCTAATACCTCCAAGAATATGTGTACAAAGTTTCATGATCATCGGTTAAGTAGTTTTCGCGTGAAAGCGTAACAAACAAACTTACATTCACATTTATAATATTAGTAGGGATTTATAAATTAGCCGTAATTAGCCCTTATTGGGTATTTGGTCTCCTGTGATAATTGCTTTGACAACGAAATAATTTTTTTGTCTGCTTTTTCCTTGTCAGCTTTTTGTTAGGCACACATAGTTTAATTAAAAAATTACTCTTACATACATTTAAGCAGATTGCAAAGGAACGTATAACTTTTTTAAATATTAATTTTATTATAAAGCAAGCAATATTTTCAAGGTCATCGTACTTCCGGTTATACCGGAAGTCGATACTAACTTTCTTATTTCAAATGGAATCCCCTGTATATTATTGCATTTTTGGAAAGAGCATCTATTTTTAAGTTGAAACCCTATAGTACACTCCATACTTAGGATTGACCGTTTCCGAGATATTTTGATTTTTAAGCAAAAATTGACAGACGCAGACAGCAAAATTTAGTTTTCCTGGAAACATAGGTTTATTTTCCTGTGCAAATTGGACATTTTGTAGAGAGAGACCTAATTTATCGAATTTGGCTTGAAAATTTTCCAGTTTTTATACAGGGTGGTCAAAATAAAATATGACTGAAGTTCAGAAAATGTGGAGAATTCGAAATTTTTAAATGGAAATTCCTAATTTTTTTAACATGACAACTGTCACAGGTTTTTAATTGTCCAATTTAGTTTAATAAATGTTCAATTCGTTTTAGTGACTAAATTAATAATCTCCAAATAGAAGCATAAAATCTAACGACCTCCATTATCTCCAAATTTGAACCTATACAATATTTTTTGTTTATTTATTCTACTAGAACTGATATTTTTTATTTAACATTTTTGTTCTGAAAGATTAAGAGTTAAAATAATATAACGCCGAAAAACAATGTTGACATTCCCTTAGTTCTTGATGTAATAGTTTGTTTTATTTATTTTATACTTTTAATACGATTTATAACAAATTATATAAAAATATAGCTTTAAATGAACAGAAGATGCAACACTTAGAATGGTAAATAAAGTGGTAGAGATATAGTATAGAATCCAAATTATATTCACCGATATCAAAGTTACAACGTTTTTATTAAGAGTGTAGTTTAATTATTATTTTAATATATTATCAAGAAATTTTAAAAATATTTATTTGTCTCTGTCTTAAAAAATAATTCATTTTTTCAACTTTAACATAATTAATTAATTAATTTCTAAACGTTTAACAATTCCAAGGGCGTCGCCAGCCAATGGGCTAGGGGGGTGGGGTGGCGCAAGACAAGAATTTTTTTTTTAATATTTTTAATAAAACCTTTTTAATACAAGAAAAACGTAAAAAAATATAATTGACTAAAAAAAATAAAAAAATTCAACGAAAATTTGTTAAAAACGTTTTTCATTCCCCCTATATAAAATTGGTGAGTTAGCTTATATAGCTCTAGTTGCACTGTTAAACTTTTATTCTGATTCCGATAGATAAAAATTTATTATTTATAATTTAAAATTGCAGAGCTAAATTTTTAAAATATAGAAATGAATTAATTTTTAACATAAAATTTTATATTTGTAAATTCTTTTGTCAACAAATATTTATACTAATTTATTACAATTGTTTTTTTAAAAAATAAAGTAGTAATTAATTTTCAAAATTAAAGTTTAAGTAAATAAAATATTTTATTAAAAATTTCCAATCCAATATTTTCTTAGCTTAAGAAAATTTTTGTACTTTTTTCGAATTTCTAGGAGGGCATCTGCCCCCATGCCCCCTTCACGACGCCCTTGAACAATTCAGCACTTCAAGTCAATCTTTTTATTTTTTAAACACATTGAAGTAATTCTCATATGCTAAAATCCGAAAAAAATTTCTGCCGTAACATCGCTTTTTTGTGAGAAACTATTTTTGAAATTCTTTTTAATGTTTAGTGATGCTTTGATTTTGATTTCATTTTCATTTGAATAATAAGCTAAGTTCACTATTGAATGTTATTACTAAAAAAAGATACTGTCACTTTATTCGATAAATAAGCTACATATTTTTCTGTTTATATTATTTTTTAAGTTTAAAATGGATTTGTCACCAACTGAATAATGTCTAAAACAAATATATGAATGTTTTTGGTCTCAAATATAATAATTTTAAATGTAGTGAAACAACAGAAATCCAAATTAGGTAAATTATTAGCTCAAGTTTCAACACTATAGCTCACACATCTTCAGATGTATTTGAATAAATGTCATATTTCTTTAATTCAGCGTCAGTATGTTGAAAACTAGTAGCCAGATATTTAGTCCTTTAGATTTTTTGGTCTAGAATAATCCAAGGAAGAACTAGCTGGACTATAACAAAGAATTAGGAAACACCCAAAGAGACAATTGTTACAAGATAAACGGATGGATCTGCAGTGATTATACAGTGTGTAATTAAAATACTTTGTCAAACCTTAATGATAGATTCTGAGTCAAACAAATCATATAAATATGTATCCGGGATCACTTCGTTTTTTATATGCAGTGTGTCATTTATTGCAAGGTTCTAAAACCAATTGAGTGATAATAATAATAATTTATTTTTGTTCATAGTTATTATGGTTACGAAAATAATATTTATTAATATTATTATTAATATTTTTATAGATTGAGGTTGACATTTTTAACAATAATTATCTATAGGCATAGTCTAATATATTTTATTACTGTCTCGAAAACTGCTATTCTAGCAATAAGCGAAAGTAATACATTTCCAGAAAGCATTATTTAGGTATATTCGTTTGTGGCCAATAAAAAGACAGCTAAATGCTAAATTTGAACGATATTGCATCAGCCATTTTTTTTTTGTAATTTGAAAGACATGCATTTTTCCTTAAAATTTTAAACTATCTTGAACTATGTATTATAGCTTTATACTTCAATGACATCCTGTATAATGTTCAATTTTATTCTCACATATTTTTTATTGATTTCAATGCAGAATTGTTGACTTTTTTTAGGATTTCCTACATTCCATGTTTTGTTGCAATTAATTATAAAAAAATTACCGAAATTCGTAAACAAATGTAAAACATTCCAGTATTATTTATTAACAAGTATTATGGAAATATATAGGTATAAAAAATATGGACAACATTTTCATGTTATTAAATTACCTATGCAGACATACATATTTTTTACGTTGTTAAATGTGTCGACATCACACCACGCCTACGTTATTTGACTTCATTAATTAGTCTGTGAATGGTAATATTGGCAATTAGTGTATTTAT
The DNA here is from genome assembly GCF_000390285.2 of Anoplophora glabripennis. NCBI lineage: Eukaryota > Metazoa > Arthropoda > Insecta > Coleoptera > Cerambycidae > Anoplophora > Anoplophora glabripennis. Next base: position 817,460 of record NW_019416404.1, on the reverse strand, counting down.
TAATATTTAATTAAAAACACAAACATATAGAATGCCAGAGAGTAGGTCTCATATACATTAAATTATTTAGACAATGACATCATTTGCCTAATTTACAATTTTTCTGTGCATAAAATATTATTAATAAACACAAACGAGAAATATGGACATAAAAAATTAAATTTTCCTAAGTTTACGAAAAATATTTTGTTTAAATCATGTCTATTTTAATAAATATTTTGTAACAATAATAATTGCATAAAATATTATTAATAAAACATAATCGAGAATTATGCAATATGAATACTAAAAAAACTAATTTATGTTTAAATCATGCATTTTTATTTTAATAATTTGACTTTATAAATAATAATATGTGCACAAAATATTACTAATGAACATAAATGAGAAGTAAACAATATAAATATTAAAACAAATTTCTCGAAATTTACAGAAAATAATTTGTTTAAATCATATCTTTTTATTTTAATGAGTATTTCTTAATATTACTATACTAATATAAGGTAAAAAATACTATTCTCGTGTAGACATCTGGTAAATGGTTGTTTTTAAAGAAACATTCCACAAATGTGTATTGATTGAAAGGCCATTTAAAAAGAAATATTAGAATTACTTGAGGAATAAATTACTTCTAATGTTTTCAGAATTCTTATACTTTTTTAGATTATATTAACTTTGTTTCCCGAAAAATAGATTTTCCTGTATTGCTTTAAAAAATAAGAACAATAATTAAATAAATAAATTTATTACATGTTATTATTTCATATAAAATTCACAATTGGTTTACAACTTATTAATCAGTCTATATCATGAAAGTATATTTGACGTTATTTATGAAACTATATTAAAAAATAAGCAATATACACACTACACGCTGACTTTTATATAATTTATATGTCTATAATAACGAAAACTTCAAATTGATTTTTTTCAGGTTCGTTGACGATCTGCATGGCTGAGTACGTAATAGCTTTAACTTCAGTACCCTGTGGGTGCTTTCCTATCACAAACTCTTCCCCGTAACATTTACACTTTATCCTCATTTCTTCACCTTCGGTTACGAACTCGGTAATAGTCAGTTTACTACAGATTAAAAACGGTTCACAACTAAACAAGAATAGCAATTCGTCAAGATAGTGAAATAGTAAATTTTCCAAATCGCTACCTGTGGCCTCAATTTCAGAGCACTGTTTTATCTCCACAGTATCTATCTCTGTCATGTATCCAAACATTGCGAGTCCACATTGTTCGAAGGCTTCTTTTAAACTGTTTCCCCAAGCGTGTAACCTGAAATTTTTTAAATGCAAATGAGTTGTATCTAAATTTACTCGTAGGGCACTTACTGTACGTCAGCTGTATGATCCAAATCTGGAACAAAAATATATATATTTATTAGTTACATCAACTTATAAGCTATACTTTGCTTGTATACGTATTTGTTTTGGACACTTACATTCATATTTACACGGTGGTAAAACTAGTTCCTCTTTTGTAAATTCCTCTGCCATATTTTATCTATCTTTTTAATTAGATGTTATAATAAATACTTGAAAGGGCAAAATATATTTATATTTTCTTTATGACCACTATAGAAGAGGTTAGAAAAATAAATGGATGGGTGGGTATGCAAATTCATAGGTTATTACGCTGTCAAATTCAATACTAGCTACGTTCTTTTGGTCATGATCTGTGGATTATAATCTGAAACCAGAGTAGCTGATTGGCTGAATTTGAAAATCTTAATAATTTTGTAATTTAACCAATCACCTTTTCCGATTTCAGATTAATATAATTTGAAATTCGTAAGAAAAAGAATTCGCCTAATGTCATTTCTCACTACGACGTAAAATGTTGAAATCAGAAAACGTTTATATGACAAAACTATATACAGTAATACGTATTGTTGGTTGCCTAGACAACTACAAAGAATAAATTTAAAAATTTGAGTTTGAACTACATATATAATTTTTCAAAAGAACAAATCAAACTAGGTACATATTAAAAAGAAATACTGTAAATTAAGAACATAGAGAAAAGTAAAATTCAAAAATAAATACAGTAGATTAAAAATTGCTATTAGAGACCAGAACCATAAATGCTAAGAGATGTTTAAAAAACATTACCATTAAAAAAATTAAATTTGTTTTACCTACTTTCAACTCCAATAAAAAAATGAGTAATATCAAATGATGAAAAAAATTGGTATTTACTTTACTAATTCTAAATAATTTAGAATTAATGAATATAAGTGGTATGTTAATCATGTTAACAGAATAACATAAAAAAATTATGTTAATATTCAATTTTCTATGCAGAACAATAATAATTGTTGGCATATAGATTTTATTTTTTAGTTTTGCGCATGTTGCGCACACACCACACACCCAAAAAGAGATTTTCATGCATTAATAATCTAACCCTTTTGTAATATTTACGATTTTTAATGTAAAGAAAGTTTATAATAAATTGAGTTATTTTTATCTTAGTGCTTTTATGTTATTAAATTATGAATTTTTTTTACAAAATTCAAAATCAGCGTTGTTGTTTTTGATCTAAATTAGTAATGGAACAGATTTATTAAACAATAAGTTATGTAGAGGATACCATACCGTCAGGTGAGGAATTCCGGTGATTTAATTTATCTGTAACAAATGAAATAGTCTCAAGTAAACTTAGTTGTGTCATTTATAAGACACGATTTTAATAGACATTATGTAGTTTGTCTGAAGTAATAACTGCACTAATGAAAGTTTGTTGTGAAGTTTGGGTAGATTTAAACAAAAGTAAATACGTGAACAAGTTGTTCCTCATATGTGTTTAAATTTTGGATAGTTTTAAGCTGGCTCCATATGATGCCGTGCCTGGTCAAACGTTCGTCATACATAAACGTTCAGTTGGTTAAAATTTATAGTTCCAAATTATATCATATGCGTAAGATACACATGTGAAATATGAACACAGCATAATTATCTCTATTCCTAAACGTTCTATAGTATATTTACCAATTGTAAGCGTATCAACTGTTTGCTTGAAGCGTTGATAGTGGCTTTCGTACATCCGGACAGCTTTGTTTTCTTTGAATTTAACATCCCCTGAGCTAACCACCATATATCGAACAATATTCGCTTGTCGAATAGTCCAATAAGTGTGTTTTCGAATGCATCGACATGCAGCATCCACACGATACGGCATTTGTTTACTTTTGATAAATCTGTGTCCTCCGGTAAATCTACAAACACATTCGCATCTTCGACCATATATACTACAAATGTTTAATTGTGATAATATTTGACAAGTGACCGCATAATCTGGAACCCGCTTTGTGTGTTAAGTGCTGATTACGAATGTTTAGTTTTCAGGTTAAGTTTCATTAAGAAGGTTATTTTGGTCAATATCCATTAAAATTATTGGAAAAATGTTGGTTAAATTGAAGATAATCATGAAAGTATGAGAAAATCATTGGCTTAAAACGTTTGTAGTTTGTTAGAAATACCTACTGAATTTCTTATTACAACATAAAAATATCTAAATTAATTAAGGGCAATGTTAACTTTGTATTTGTATATAGAAAACAAGTTCGTTGATTACGAGACCGATCTGAGAGCGAGCATCTCAACATATTTCCAATTTGCAAGAGTTTATTGAAAAAAAAAACACTACAGTTTGGATTGTATAGACATAAGGTCTGTTCCAACAGGAGTCAGGAATTGGTCCCGAACTGTTCGAAATGTGCATTCAACTAATTCATGCGATATATTCACTGAAGACACATTTAGAATCTAGCTGACCAAACATTTCGAACGGTTCAGAACCAATCCCTGACTCTTGTTCGAACAGACCTATAGACAATCAAAACTCTTACAAACCTAGAGGGTTTCTGAATTATCCTATTAAAAATATTTTGGATTCAATATCTCAAAAATTTTTAGTTATTTTTTGAAAACTGCAGCCATTAAAAAAACTGTATATTCAAAGATTGCAGACAATCTTCAGAATTATCCTCATTGGTCTCATTGCTGTCCAATAATTGATTGATAGCAATAGTCCAATTAACTAAGCCTTTAAATCGAAATTTTGCCAACTTGGCTGAATTTTTGATATGAGTTAGTTTAAGGTATATTATAACAATAAGTGAGAGTAATTTTTTGTTCAACCCCCGGCCAAGGGTGGAAAAAGATAAAACAAAGGGCTTTTTCAAGATAACTCAAAAAGGGTAAGAGCTAGAAAAAAAAGTTTTTCATGAAAGTTGTAAAGCAGACAATTCTACATAAAAATGGCCTCTTAACTTTTTCTTGTACTATTACAATTAACAGAGTTAGGGAGGCTAGAAGTTAAGGGAAGATTTCAGAAATTTAAGAAAATCATAACAAACAGAAAAATGATTTTTTTTTTCAATCTGCTCTAAAATATGTAACTTTTCTTTTCAGAGAAATAGATATATTTTTAATTTTTAATAAGAAAGTTATAACAAAAAATCAAATTTTTAATCGTTAATTTTAATGATTTAACAAAATTAAATTTCTGAAATCTTCCCTTAACTTCTAGCCTCCCTAACTCTGTTAATTTTAATAGTACAAGAAAAAGCTAAGAGACCATTTTTATGTAGAATTGTCTGCTTTACAACTTTTTTTTCTAGCTCTTACCCTTTTTGAGTTATCTTGAAAAAGCCCTTTGTTTTATCTTTTTCCACCCTTGGCCGGGGGTTGAACAAAAAATTACTCTCACTTATTGTTATAATATACCTTAAACTAACTCATATCAAAAATTCAGCCAAGTTGACAAAATTTCGATTTAAAGGCTTAGTTAATTGGACTACAAGTGATTAATCAAAATTATTTTTAGTAAAAAATGTTCATTTGATACTTTGTCAGAATTTTTCAAATTTAAATTGAAAGCATGGCAAATAGATGTTAATTTTCCCAAGTAATATGTATTACCCCGGAAAAAAGGCGATGTAGCAACTAGTTTTTCAAATTTGTTTTTACAGTTGTGAAGGTAAATCTAACTTGGCATTTTAGTTTAAATGAGAGGGGTGAAATATGGTTATAATTTGTAGAAATGTTAAATTAAACTGACGAAGGAACCTTACACATTATTTTTTTGTTAAAACACCGGTTGTGTTAATAGATAAAATCACAGTAATCTGAAATGTAGGCATATTTCAAATGCGGAGAACGTAACTTCAGTGCCAATACACGTCATAGAAAATATAGTACTAACGTATATTTTCTATGATACACGTCGAATAACTGGGATGAACAAAACAGAAACTGATAAAACTCAACGAAAACCTGAAACGGACAAATTATTTTAAAACAAAACTCTCCCGAAATGTTCTTTATTGTCAACTGTACTATCAACAACATTAAACAGTACTAGTTTGAATTGTTTATTTCATCGTTTTTCAATATTATAATACTTTTCACTAATAAAAAAACTTTCAACCTTAAATCAATATTTTTGTGACTTACAGATTAAGTTTATATTAAATTCCTGCAAATTTAACTTAATCTCTATACATACAACGTTTCCACAAAAATTTTCGATGGAAGGATATACGTCTGTTTAAAGTATTGGAAAATAATTTAAACGATTCAATTCTTCCAACGGTGTGCAAATATCTGACTCATATTGCTAGCATATTTCAGTTGTAGGTATATTATAAATATTTTAAAGTAGTTGGTGTTGTGACAGTGAAACAATTTCGGAATAAGACCCTACACAGTCCAAAAATCTCAAAATACAAACTATAAGAATTCGAAAATATATGACGACTACCCTAAATTGTACTAGTCATTTCTACAAAACGAAATGATGCTTCTGTCCTAGAAGTTAACACACTCATTTTTTTTTTTTAATTATACACAAAGGGCCTCATAAAAAATCTGGTCAGACCAGTCAATATCTTACAAACTACTTATCTCCTACTTATATACACTAACAACAACGTTATATATAAATGCATTCAGTCAGTTACAAGGATTTGGTCTACACAACAGAAACATATATTAAAATGTTACTCCCACACAACAAATTGCCTAATAAAAAAGAGTGCATTTGTGTTAACAGAAAAATATTTAATCAACACATCATGTATATTTATTTAAAGTATATTTCATTAAACACACTAAAAAAATAACTTTCCGTTTAGGCTATCATCCTTACCTAAATGCTATTTGTGCAATTTTAGTAAAGAACTTATCCTTATGTACTTAGATGCGCTCTATATGTATACTATGTATGAAAATCACATATTTCCTAAATTAAATAAAAATATATTTACTATTTTCTGAATATAACAACAACAACGGCTAGCACTAGCAACAATAAGTATATATTTTTAACTTCAACAACAATCACAACAATGCAAAGCAGAAGTTCCTTTAGGCTTCGAGAAATTCTTCTATTTATTGCATTTGTTCTTTTATCCGTTCGTTTTGTATTAAATGTGAATATTAGAATGTTGAAAAATAATGTTAGACATAGATACATTTCATAAAATTAATAAACAATAATTTATTTTATAGAACTAATTCCTCAGCTATTATATTTTAAATCAATCATAATTTCTTTCTCAACAAAGGCATTGAGAAAATTTGTTCTGAATATATTTACAGTTAAATGTCCTGATATTGTATGTATTTTTCACTTATTTAATTGTGTTTATCTATGGGGCTATTAAACTATCAGTTAGATGCTTTAAAAGTATTTTTTACATCTACAAATTGGAATCAGTTTTAGATGAACATCGTGGACGCGTATATCATGTTAGATGAAATATCACATTTGACTTGACTAGCATGAATATCGTTTACTGTTTTTGTTTTCAGTCCCACTTTATGGTCAATGATTTATGTAGCATCCATTTTGCATTGTTGAAGGCAATTTACATTTATTAATTTATTGAGCCACATTTAACAAAATCAATATAGCTATACATTAAATATTATGCTGGCGGAGATCATCCTGTATATAAAATTCAGAGATATACAACACAGGCTGTAATAAACGTATTACAAAAAAGTAATTTTAGTACAACCTTCTATACCCAAATCTTCGAATGGAGTTCTTGTAAGGGAGTCAGATATTTGCGGGTTTCACAATTTTTTTTTGGCACATTACTGTTAATAAACGTTGTGGAAATTACGGCTTAAATTAGGTATAACCTACATGACAATAAAAATAGTTTTTTTATATATTATACTAAACCAACAACACGTCTCGCTAATAAACGCTCTAACTAGACATTCATATTTAGTTTTGGTGGAAACGTTTTTCAAAATTTACATGGTAATAGTTTGACAGAGGCATGCTTGAACGACAGCTGAGTTTGGAATATGAAAATATAAAACAAAATGGCCAAATTTCAAGGATTCTACGTCACAAACTGAGAAAAACATGTTATAAACACGTCTGCAAAGGTTTCATTTTTAACAATGTTCAAGTTTAAAGAAGAAACAATTTTACCTAGTTTTCTTTTTTGATTTCCTACAAACTTTGTACAGATTATGGCTTTTAAATTTGCGGCGTAGAATCTACTGCTGTGGTATTGTATTTTAAGCTTTAGCTTAGCAAATATGTGAGTTTATTTCAACGGAGAACAAAAAGGAGCAATTTTGTTTATTTTCTGTACAGAAACATTACAAACACAAACAAATTCATTCATTGACATAAAATTTGCTTTCAAGAGTGCCTCTGCAATATCATAGCATTTGCAGATATCTCTAACGAACACAGCTAGTAATATGAGACCACTAGCGACATCCTCGCATTGCGGACGATTCTAGAACTTATCTACGTAGAGTCGTTCCCAATTATACCATATTTTTTATAATATATTTTGATTTCTGTACTAAAACATACGCACACAAACAATTTTCACAAATTTCTTAATCATAAAAACGTGGACCTGACGTTTTATTCAACTAAAGTCGTGGCATGTGTATTGTAGGTAATATAAAATTTAAATTACGTTCCTCTTTGTTGGTTTACAGATGCACTAGATGCCTAAAAAATACACCCAGCGTCCGCCCTTGAAATTTTCATACGGACAATCTACTATGCATGTGTGGGCGGACGGTGGGTCTATTTTCACCTCTTAACATAACCTAAAAAGCAGTAGTATAAATTTTAAAGTTAAGTAACGAATAGTAGTACTTGAGCTTTGAAGTGGTTTCATTATTTCTTAATTTTCGCCGCGAATTTTCAAGCCAACACTTTTTAAATACAACATATACAATAATAATACAAATTTTACCCTGATTTAAATTATTATACAAACTTGCGACAACACAAAGCTTGTTTCGGGTACAACTATTCGTCGGGTGGCAGATAACAATGTCTTTTTGGAAAAATATCACACCGAACGTCGAAAAATATGCCTCGTTCTACGTAAAATATTCTTCCAGCACGCAAGCAGACGACACATGTTTTGCTTTGGTTCTATTGATTTTATGCTGGTTCGATCGGATTGGGCACTTTCCCACTGAAATTTCAGCGAATGCAAGATTTCGGGCATATTTTTTTAAATAGCGACCCGGTAACGGTGAAGTATCACAAAATTGTCGCGCATATGGCGGTTTTCGTCCAAAACATTTCTCCTTTTGTTTGAAAATCCAGGAATATTTCCTCAAACTACTGATATGTGCTTGAAAACCGCCACACACTTTACATTCTCTGAACAATTTAAGGAAAACTAACATGGTTTTACATACATTTCGGTGGTTTCAGCTAACGAACCTCCCCGAATGTGACCTCGACAAAATTTGTTGGCTAAAAATCAAAAGGAACTCCTGTACTAATGTCTTCACATAAATTAATGCTATGCTCGGATTATTCTGTTTTGTTTAATGTGATGTAATGGTCAAGTGGAAAAGTTTGTTCGCTGGTTTTGGGATCCGGACAATGTATTTTTCCAAAAAAAGTTGTTGGTCTCTTCCAGTAGTCCATAACTGAAACAGGATAGCGACACAGGGAAAGTCATCAGTTGATATGAAGTAATTGTGCCGTTTTTGTCGTTGACGTTTGAGTTTCTTTTAATAACACTATATTATATATCACTAAGCACTCGTGATTTTTGGCAGTCGGACATTCTTGCACAGAACTAAAAGATGGTGTTCTATTTTGTTGTAAATCGCTACTTGATCAGTTCAGTTCTTTCTACTTTCCAAAAACTACAGGATCTCACATTTAACAATATTTCTTAAATATCATTTCACTCTGCATGTATCTCTAAATTGCCGAATTTAGGTAACTAATTAGAACCCAGGGGTAAGTTCAAAAGACAAAGAAACAGAAGGTTACTAGACGACTGCTTTGGCTGATTGGCAAGTATATTTTGGAGGTTCTAAATTCGGAGTACATAACCTCACAGACCTAGCTTCTTACCGATACTGTTGAAGACCTCCTTAGCCTCAGAAGTCTGTCGCCTTTTCAGTAACAGACGGACGGAGAGACCGAAAATACTGCTTAATGAGCAACAGCATCATTCGCATTCATTAGATCATCGATGTCGATGTCAACTAACAGGAAAGTATATTTTTTTTTTTTGGTTCAAAAACTCTTTTGGATCAAAACAAGGGGATAAAAACAAACAGTGTAATTTGCCATTTTCTAGGAACTAGGTGCATTTTTATTCAGATTTTGATGATGCCATACTTATTGAATTGTTAAACGGAACAATGATTCCAATTTTTGGAGTAAAGGCAGATACGGAGCTAGGTCTGTGAAGGTTTTTCAAGGTGATAAAATTTCAATGCTACAACAACATGTGGAGGTTTTCGCACTTATATAACTCGTAATTAGTTTGGACCAATCTCTGAATGGCAATTTAACGGCATGATAGATGTCGATTGGCCGAAATTTAATCAGAATCAATGTCTGCTGTTAGGTTGACCGATTGGAAAACTTCGCTCATCGTCGCAAATCATTTAGTATCAAAATAAAGCAATAAAAATCAGTAAATATATCTTCAACATCAACAATTATATATAGCTTTATATATACTTCGCAACAGCCATGTAAAAAATGAGAGTCAGGTAATACCAAACTTGTAACATGTCTTACATATCAAAAGATATACAAAAATTTTCTGCCTGGTTAGCCACGCAAAATACCGAAATTTAATTGACAATCTGCCGGTATTTTTCTGACTCCACATTAAATCGCAGTCCTAGACAGGTTCTATGTGCCTGAAGATTTAAAATTCTTCTAAAGAATTCCCAAATAGCCTTTAACGATCTGTCTGTGCGGCACGAATCGAAAACCAAAACGAACGAAACAGCGAAAACCGACCTATTTCAAAACAAACGCGTACAGCAAATGGTTCAATGCGTTTTTTGAATATTTTCATGGTTTTACGTTTCACAAATATGTAGTAATTGTCCATTTTTATATAATTTCATATAAGTTCTGTACAATCACATATATTTTATTATATTTAGTAACAACTTGTAATAGAAAATACGTTTTTTTTTACAAAAATACAAAAAAGTTACACACACTAAAATTTTGAAAGCAATGAAAATGTCTTGTGCGCATTTTTTATAATTACAATATGATATTTTACTACCTCAAAAAATGTATCGACATTCGTGGTTCCACACAACACAAACGTGTGAGAAATCTTCACAGTTATTTACCTCAAATATAATTCTTTGTTATTTCGATGGTATTTGTCCACTTTTTTTGTAACTGCTAAAAATGAAAAGAACGATAAAACCGAACGAACGAAGATATAACAAAATTTGGGCGTCAGCTTTCGATGTCGACAGATTTTTTGACATTTACGTATAAAACAATATTTGGTTATAGTGGTACAACGATCGTAGTAGGTAAGTGTTAAAAGGTGTTTAAGTAAAGTACGTCTTAAAAGTTTTGAACACATCGATCATGATAATAAATTTAGTGTGAGCTATTCTGTAGTTGAAAGGGTTCTTCTGGCGACCAAACAATATTCGCGCGTTACTCTCACTGGGAAAACCTCCTCTTGGGACCAATTTGTCTTTAAAATTTTATTTAAAATAAACTTTTTCGATGACTTGAAGTACAGCAATATCTTTTAAAAAATAATCGTTATTATTACCTTCAGGGCAGTACTGAAGATATTCCACTTTCGAAACGTTTAGTAGGTATTGTTCTAAAATAATATTTACTACAAATGAATTACTTATTTAAGGTATCTGTACCAATTAAGGCCATGATAAGCTTTGAGGCATTAGTTATGTTCAACAAAAATTGCTTAATTTTGATATGCACCATATTTTTTAGTCATTTGTTAATTATATCTTGAAATTAAAATTTCCTTGGATAATAGGTTTTATGAGAAAAAAGAATGTAAAAAAAAAACAATTCAATTTGTTTTATTAAATACCTCCGACCCTAATAAGGCCACTGTAAATTTTCCTGCTTACAAATATGGACATATTTATTTTCATATGCACATTTCTCTTATTCACAAATAATTAATTCTTTAGGATATTGATTTTTCATTTGCTGAATGTCAATTTCTTTTGATTTTGATTTCCACATTTCCACGTTACGTCGCCAAAATAAAATCTTTGTGTTAGGAATAAAAAATATGCAAATGACCGAGTCAATATGAAGATATATTAGAGAAAAATTATTCATCAAAAATTTTGAAATGATTTATTTTCCTTGTCGGAAACAAAGAAACAAAATTTGTTTTATAGCAAAGTGTTCTGACGAACTTTTATGTTCTTGACACTCTCTGTTTTTGAGTCGCTTTTCCGTAGAAATTTTAGGTTTATCGAAAGTTTCAAAGGTTGTGCAAATCTTATTACAAGATCCATACCTTACAAATGACAACGTTTTGGCCTTATTGGAGACGTAGCCCTATTTGGTACAGGTGTTCAATGTTCAAGTTCGAATTAAGCATTAAAATAATTTGTGATATTCTTCTGTTACACTTAACTGTCAATGGCTTATATTTTTTTTGTCAATTTTAGCCTATAATAATTTGTAACTGAATAAATTCATTAATAAGAGTTAAGTGTTATATTGTCAAAAATAGAGGCTTTAAATAAAATATATAATCAGATCCAATGAAGTTCTATACTAGTTTTTTTTTCTCTAAATGCCAGATATGGACTGCTAGTGATTAATCTTATTTAGTAAATAAAAACCCTGAATATTATATGTAAAAGAGCATCAATTTAGCTTCTATTCAAACTCATGTTAATTTTAACGTCTTATATAAATAATATTTCAATAACATGTTAACAAAGTTATTACATCAGTATAAGGGTCACTAATCATAGATTTCCTGTACATTCTGTAATATTTCAAACAGTTAAATTTTTCACAGAGTTTGATATTCAAAAAAAAAAAAAAAAAACAAGAGGGTAAGTTAGTTATCTGGGGATTAGTTATCTGTCCCTTAAAATATGTTAATTGGTAATTTAAGTGTACAAATTACTCTTAGAAGTACGTTTTACAAACGAAAAATCGTTTAATTTGTGACATATCGTCCAATCTGGCATTTTTTTCTTTTATCCAAGTGACCTCTAGAGAAAGATGCGAAATTGTTGGATTTATAGAATCCTAATAAAAAATCGTTAGGTATAACAACAGCTAAATGTTATGACACACTACCAGTGTACCAACAGACACTTAGTTATTTTCCTAATTTTTCGCTTAGTGACGTTATACCGTAAAACTAACTGACAAATGAAGATATGAAAAATACAAAAAAAAAAGTAATATTCTCAAGTGAATATTCCCGCCTCCTTTGCAGTTGAAGGAAACTACCCTACTATTAAATATACAGGGTGTCCTATAAAGACGCGAACCCCTTCAATAACTTTTCAGTATTGAGTCTTATCAAAAAAGTTTCAGATAAAAGTTATGGAATATCAAAGAACCAGTGAGAATTTGACTTTGACTTTAAGTCAAGGTAAGAATGTTCAAGGTCAAATTAAGGTCAAATTGCAAATAATAAATGGAACACCCTATTTTTTACGCCAGGCAGCAAGAGTGTCAAACTTTACTTGCGAATATGGGGTCAGAAAGTTTATCTTGCATGTCTTTACCGGTCACTTGAAAGTCAAAGTAAGTTTTCTCCACAAAAAAGTATCAAGCAAAGCTTGTAGGTTTTGAATGACCTTCGATTTGACCTAACAGTCTCCAAAATGGTCCTATCATGACGTTTTAATTATTAACTTAATAGTGTGTTAAATTCAAAATTGTTGTCAAGATCACACTAATAATTTTAGTTGAACCACTTTTTTTGTGGACACTAGGTTTGATCTTCAAATGACATTCTGGGAAAAATTTTTAATTCCAGATTCCGACATAAAATTTGGTGCTGTATCCGTTGTTGGCATATAAAATATAGTACCTACTCCATTTGATATTAATTTGACCTTAGTTTGACCTTGCGAATTATGGTGAAGTTTTCAAGGTCACCATCTAATTTATCATTCAAAACCCTACAAATTTTGGATGAAACGCTTCTGTTGAGTTATTCAGAAAAAAAAATGAATTTGGCCCTGAAATGTCCTGCAATAAAATGTAGGAAAAGTTTTGTGAATCCATAATCGGAAGTAAAATTTAGCGCTCTATCGATAATAGGGTTTAACATTTTCAAGTTGACCTTGGTTTGAACTTGAAACATAAATTCAAGGTTAACGCCAAGGTCACCAGAATACTGGGTTCTTGATATCCTACAACAGTACCTGATACCTGTATATACATTTTACTTAAAACTTCGGGTGGGGGAAATTTTTGCCCAGCGCTATTGCTTTTTGCTACAATGTGGCCCAAGAAAGGTTTTAGCCTAGGAGAGAGGCGCGCGTGGGTCGCCAGCCGCCTCGATTGAGCAGCGCGCGCCATAGACAGACCGTCGCGGGCTTGGGGTAGAACACATATTGCCTAGCTCCCCTAATTCTATGAGCACGAATGTCTCCATCTCGTCTTCAACCAGCACATCGGTGTCCGCACACTGACCGCGCACATAACCAACAAACATCGTATTGTGTTATAATAGATTAGTCTGTCTGTCTGTAGCAATGCAATCCATGCGGTCCATAGGAGAAACACTTTGTTAATAGTCCGTGGCCGGGCGCCCGCCCCGCGCTCCGGCGGGGCCGTCGAGGAGTCGTTGGGGGTCGGGGGCCGCCCTGGGCAGTGCTCACACACGCCGAGCGTCTCGGGGCTCCATCCGCCGCCCTCTTCTGCGAGCGCTACGCCTCCCCTGCCCGGGGTGCCGCAGTGGGTGTAACAGCAGTCTTCGTCTCCGCGCGGGGACTTCAGCCTCTGCTCGCCCGACTCCGGGATGTTGGGATCTGCAAAATGTCCAAAGATAATAACATGTATTGACGTACATAACATTAAACCCTGTCCCAGATCAGCAAGCTGACGGTCAGCGTATGATCGTCAGCGCGCTGACGGTGACGGTCAGCGTACGATCATCAGCGCGCTGACGATGACGGTCAGCGTACGATCATCAGCGCGCTGACGATGACGGTCAGCGTACGATCATCAGCGCGCTGACGATGACGGTCAGCGCACGATCATCAGCTCGCTGATGGTCACAGTCCACGTACTGAGGGCAGACATATTAGGCCGACTTCATTAAGATTTGTTTAAACATTTATCCGCTATTTGTGTTCGTAAATTGCGAAGATAGTATTCTGGTAGGGTACGCGCAGATCAAGACTTGCCACTATGTAAAAGTGTTACGTTCACACCTCGTTTCCAATATGTGCAATAGCGTGGTTTTAAATCCAATACTTTCCTTCAAACTCCATCAGGAGTTCCTCAAGGGTCCATAATTGGACCTCTTCCATTTGTTATTTTTATCAATGATATTGTAGAAGATTTTAATGTAAAATACCTATTATACTGTAAAAAAATCGGAGAAAGTAATAAAGGTACGGAGTGAACCCATTCAGTGGAATTATTGAGCACATTTTCAATCAATATTGAGCATTTTGATAATTTTACACATTTGTGATATTATTTGAACTAAAACTGAGTACTTTCATTCACATATAGTACCTGTTAAATAAATTCTGCAGAAAAACTCATATTCGGTACACTTGTAGGTAAATCGGTGTAAATGTTCTCACTATTGAGGGTCACCACCCTATTCTACGGTTGTCGTGCGTTGTCTTTGTCTATTCCCATCGTTCCCATTAGCCTAAGCCTATCACCTATTTTTTTTGTAAAATACAGGACATCTTAGAGAATTCTTTTCTGGAATTTGGTAACGAAAAAATAGAACATAAAAGACGTGAAAAAGTAACGGAACTAGCTTTTAGGGCGGTGAATAAATTTGAAAATTTTTTTTTTAAATACTTATTAAGTTTAAACTAAAATAAAATTTTTTGGTTTTTTAGGTACAGTCTTTCCGAAGTCAGTCGAACATGTATAAAAACGCCTGGAAATAAAATATAATGAGTTTCATAGGCGTCTCTAAAAAAGTTGCCTGCCAAAGGTAAAAAATTATAATAATTTGTATACAGGGTCGGAAAGTCTCCATGGTTCATCGGCCGTTACGTGAGAGGGATAAAGTAAGTCATAGAAATCCGCGCGATAGAGAAGGCTGGCTATAATGAAGGCGTCTCATAGTCACCGCCCATTTCGCCCTTCCACAAATAAGATCCACTTTCATTTGTAATTCAGCGACCGGTGGTCATCTTTGTTTTCGTCGTTTGGCTTTTCCTTAATAGATGTTACTACTTATACAATTTCGACTTCGGTATTCCGATATGTTAATACCATCCGTTAATAGAGGGCAGTACAACGCGTAACAAAGAAAACTTTTTACAGTAGCTAGTAGATACCTCTGTTTGTAAATCTAGTGACCTTGTTTCCCCTACTGAGAAGTTATTCAAATGGAGTATAGTGCTCAGCTGCATTTAAATTTCATTTAGTTGTTATTTAAGTATACTTTTTAAAATGACTTGAAAATCCCAAGAAATAAAGCAAAATTCCCTATTTCCCCAATTCCAAAAAAATTTGTAGATCTGGCATCGCTCTTTCTAGGGATGTCCTCTGTTAACGGATTGTATTAACATATCGGAATACGAAGTCGGAATTGTATAATTAGTGACATCTATTAAAGAAAAGGCAAACGACGAATACAAAGATGACCACCGCTCGCTGAATTACAAGTGGAAGTGGATCTTATTTGTGGAAGGGCGAAACGGGCGGTGACTATGAGACGCCTTCATTATATCCATCCTTCTCTATCGCATGGATTTCTATGACTTACTTTATCGCTCTTACGTAACGGCCGATGAAACATGGGGACTTTCCGACCCTGTATAATGTGTAGAAAATTTCTATTATATGTTCATTTGACCAACAACATATTTTAATTATTTATGTCCTCAAACAATTTTATTATATTGATGGTAAATCTAGTTTTGTTCCGTTTCAAAAGTGCCATGTTGTAATAATATTAGTAAACAAAATTGTTCTTATTTCTCCCTTTCGCAATTGTAATATGAAGGTTCCTATAATAAATTAAAATTACCTGAATCACACCAAATTCCGCATATTTGTACTGCAATGATAGGCCATTTGTCGACAATTGAATTTATGGCCAGGTTGCCCAGTGCGGCTGTGTTTGTGCCGCGTTTGCCCTCGCGTTCATTCTTCAAGTGGGCGACCAGACCTGTATATGGGTGTGGCTAAATAAATATGGGAACAAGTTTTTGAAATATTTCAATACCGAGTTGCTGCATTAGCGACTGAACCTGGTACATACTACAAACCTCTTGGTTCTTCAATTGAGATCGGACTTGTAGCTAAATTGGAGTAAATGTCTTCATTATTGAGTGACCCCACCCCATTCTATGGTTGTCGTGCGTTGTCTTTGTCTATTCCCATCGTTCCCATTAGGAAAGCCTACATATATTTTTTTGTAAAATACGGGACATAACGAAAAAATAGAATACAAAATACGTGAAAAAGTGACGGAACTAGGTTTTAGAGCGGCGAATAAACTTAAAAAAAAAGTTTTTAAAGATATTTATTAAGTTTAAACTAAAATAACATTATTTGGTTTTTTAGGTACTTAGAAGGAACTTAGAAGAACTAACGTTTACAGAAATGTTACAAAATCAGAAATTGACGAATAACAATTTTAATTAGAATCTATCTTACTACTTTTGACATGTTTGTGAAATTTTTTACGTAAACTTTTGTCTCATACATTTCTTCTAAACAGGTTCTACAGGCTGTCTCTTAAAAAACGCCGCAAGCCATAACTCCGTTATTTATGGTCTCAGTTTAAAAAACAAAAAATTAAATGAAATGGCTCTAAATACACTATAGAGGGAGCCTATTAGAGCTTATTTACTATTTTTTTTTTGAAAAGCGATAGTCAACTTTTTTTTTCAAATGTCAATTTAGTTTTTTTGTTATTTATTATTGTACATTTATTTTCTGTATCCAACGATGTATATACTTTTGTAAAGCATTTATTACAGAAAAGACCACTAATTCATGACAAACGTATTTTAACTAATCATCTGTGCTATGGAAAACAAAAAATAAAATAGCAAAGTAAATAAAACTCAAAAGATAATTTTGTAGTTAACAAAATAGAAACAATACAATTAATATTAATTAAAATGTTACAAAATCAGAAACATTAACCATTCAACACGAAATAACAACGTTAAGAACAACATTGAATTCGATGTTTTCATTGAATTGGCGTTCTTTTCGCTTTGGTTTCTTAAAAGAACCATAGTTTCTCAAATTTTCTTTAAGTCTTACAAATCTACGTGGTTCCGAAACTTCTCTGTGAGGAAATAGTTCTCTGTAAAGGCGGACTCCTGCACCATGATTTTTATTACACCGAAATTATACCTGAATCATGTCCGTCAAATGATTATTACTCATATTTTGCACTGTTCAGCTTATTTCAATAAATACTAAATGACCGGGCGCTAATAATGCGGTATTGACTATTATTTACATACTTTTTCTACGATATAAGAAACACAAGGTTAGAAAAAAATCATTTTTCTTGCTCTCAATAACGTGATTTTTAACTATTTTTCACTATTTTCTGCCAATTACTCAAAATTTTGAGGGTGTTTGAGTTAAACGGACTTCAAATTCGGATTCAGCATGTCAAAATACATAAAGCCTATTGGGTTAAATCAAAGGTACATACCATTTTTTTTGTCTGTCGGTGTAATTTATAACTTTCTTAGTGCTCCAAAAATTTTTGCCAACTGTATTAAAAAAAGCATTTTTTATATTTATTATAGACTTTGCTGTGACATTATAGATTCAAGATTAAAAATCCTATTAAATTTAATACAAGCAATGTCATCACCGTTACTTTTATACTCAGTACTCCCAGCTCCTCCGCCATAAATTTAAATGAACAAGCCGTAGTTTATCAACTGATTTACTTCATGTACTAAAATGAAAATCGTTGCCGCGATCCACATGCAGTTTTATGCACACATCTTTGTAGATGTTACCGGTGAATATAAAAATGCCAACGTAATATTTCACAATATTCTTCCTGCAGCTTATTTCCTTCTATCGTTCTTTGTGCGCATAACTTTGCCTACAAAGACATATTGAGGTCAATCTTTGACGTATGTATATGTAGTTCGCTCATGAGAACTGTACTAATAAATAGGTCAACTTCTGTCGTTAATGGAAGTTGTGATACTAACCAAATACCTGTAAGAATGTAAAGATTCGATATTTTTTGACGCGCAGTTTCATCTGTAGATTCTTTGGCGTTAAATCTCATCATATATGTGACTGGAACGACTCACTGGATATTATTGTAACTGTATCATTGAACACTTTATCGAATTGATCGGCACAGCTGAGTGAATCAGTGCAGTATATTTGGTGGTTTAGAATTACGTGCCACGGAGGGTATATCCAGTTCCGAAGAAATTGTATTCGTGAAAAGAGAATAGTATATTTTAAAGCAAGAGATGAAAATGTTTTTTCGTGAGTGAACAAACTGTTCTCGAGCGGATGAGACTATTTTTAATCGCATTTTTTTCTGTTATACCTATTTTAAAAATTATAAATATATAGTGCGTTGTGCATCAGCTATTACGCTTCTTCTAGTTGGATGAGCATATACAATACATGACAATACGGATATATGTTTTGTGGGATAGATGAACATATCGAATTATACATTTCCATTTCGCAATTATTATTTTTTACCTAGTATACATAAATAAATACCACGAGTTGTAACAGAAAATTGGAAACAGCGCACGAGTATACTGAGTTAATTATTTGTAAGTTGGCAGTCCTTGTTATGTATATAGTATACAATTATGCTATGTGATCACTCATACAGCTGATTGCTTTAACCTATAAAACGCCGGATGAAGAATAGAGTCGGTAGAAAGGAAAATTTGTGACCAAAAGAAAGTATGAGTGCTTGAAAATTAGAACAGATAATAGCAAATGCAGGAAACAAGCTGTTGAGGAGAATATTGTGGAGCCAGAACCTCCGCACATCGTTCGAGGGCATCAACTAATCGACAAAGAACTTTTACATATTTTAGTTTATCTAGAAACTGTATCACGAAGTAATTCGCGAGGAAAAGTTTAAATACGATTTACTTACGTGCATAAGTAGCATTTTACACTCTTGTGAATACAAATGTTCCTTATGTATATGTAGTATTACACTGTGATACGATATTACTGGAGCCAAAAATATTCTAAAAAACATACTCAAATTTTTTAAATGTTAATTTTAAAATGAAAAATGATATTAAAAATGTCATAATTTATTAAAATGCATAAGATTGTTTTATGCGCTGTGATGCAAATTATAAATATTTCATTGTTTAAATTTTTTTAGTAAAAGGAGACAATTACAAAACTTTTCTAATTAGCGTCATCTACCGTAGCGAAGGAAAATAATATTTTATATTCCCTTATCATAAACATAAATTTTATTAATAGTTCTTTAAAATGAGCCGTCGTTTCTTGAAATCGATTAAGGCTCTTAAAAGTTATGACAATTTAAAAATTTCAACATCGCGTCCTTCACACTGGCGTTGCTATGGTAATAACATAAAAAAAGTTGTGAAGGGTTTAACAGTGTATCTAAAAAGTGTATTTTCAACTTGGGTTATATAAGCGAATTTCGAAAAAACGACAATTTTCTGTAACACTATAGCAGTTGCGCCCCCTAGCGGTGAAGTTATAAACTTGAGAATATTTTAAATCAATTTCTTTTGACCACGTAGCACGTCTACTTTCCTATATATAGCCGTTCCGCACATCACCCTATATAGTACGTTCTTATCATTCTTTCAGCTTTTTTCAGATGACCCTCAAGCTTCAATTTTATTTTTTTTATTACTCTACGACCATTTTTCGTCAAGTCGCTGTCTTTTAAAATCATCTAAAAATTAACAATTTTTTTTATCCCTTAATGTTTGTGATTAGTTGAATATACAATACTTTTATTATAACGTTTAATTGCAACAATGATTAAAGCGCATTTCTTTCAGTGTACATTTCCACATTTTTATTTTTATGTTTAACATTTTTTTTATTGCCCTGTGTATTTGCACTGCAGTACAGGCACGTGTGGTTGGAAATTATAAAACAGACGACCTCTGGTATCACGCTCGATATTGACAGTGTATTAAGGTATGTCGCAGCTTCTCTACGGTCCTGCCGTTTCTAATAAAAACCAATTTGAGGAAATGTAGTGTGGAATCCATCCAGTAGCGGATACTGTCATTTTCAGTTATTTGTTAAGATATTTCTCTCGATTACTTGATCCGGGCTTATGTTATGAACGGCATGTTTTCGTTACCATGTCTAATTGTGAATAAACTAAAATAGATACAAGATACTTTGACTATATGTGAATAAAGGAAAAATACAAGTCATTGCAGGGCGAAATTGCGCCAAATGTCATGTCATTCATTTAAAAAACAATCTGTTTGTTCTCCAAATTGGAGAACACCTCTCTTTTTTCTGGAATTCCGAGGACAATCGTTGTCAGGAAAACTCAACGCAAACACAAAGGAATAATAATTTGAAACCCGAGGAATGAAAGACAATTTTTTTAGCGGGATAATTATATTTCGTGCTATTTTAATTTCGGCAATGTAATTAATCAGGGTTTTTATTTAATTTAATTGTGATTGTTTTTTGGGTTTAATACAAGCTCGTACAATAACAGTAATTATATCTTTTTGTTGATTATAATAATTTAATTTTAAGGTGTTATTTTGGGGAATTCCTTGAATAAATTGTTAACTGTGGATTTTTGAGTTTTTTTCGTATAAGAAAATATTCTAAAATCAATTCGTCAAACATATTTTTTTATAGAAAATGAAAGATTTTTTATAGATTTTGGACAATACAACCTACAGCATCACAAGAGTGAAAAAATAAGCAATAATTTGATGTACATTAATTAATTTGAAACTAAAAGGATGAACTACGACAGTTTTACGAGAGTACGACAAATTTAATTTCAGCAAAGGCAACCAATACAAATGTTTGCAGGAAATGGAAACAGTGGTTCTCACAGAATATTGTTTGAAATTGTCATCTACCGATAAAGCGTTAAATACATCTAAAACAGACATCAGTAGTTTCAGCAAGATGGGTTGATATGTTGATTCCCATCAAAGTCTACTTAGACAACATACTTGCCATCTCAAAATCATTTGAAATCTTTTCCGCCAATGTCTCAGTTTTGGCAGAGTGTAAAAAAACGAAGGTATAATTTTTAGGTAAAATTTGGATGTTTTGTAAATTTTTCATTTAATTTACTGGAAAAAAACTATTCTATAAAAATGAGAATTTACAGAACTAAAGTAAATATTTTTTAACTTTATTTATTTACTGTATTTTTCAAAATTTGTATTTAAATCTTTCACTGTAAATTTTATACAGGGTGTTTCACAAATGGTGACCAAAAATGAAACCTCGTCTGATTTGGTGAATTTTAAGGGAAATCTTTCCTGTAAAGTTTTTATCTAGTTCGCTTCCTTAAAAAGATACAGGGTGTTAAACCGCAAAAAATATTTTTAATTTTTTTTAAATAATTTAAAAATAGTAAGTGAAACAATTTAAAATTGGGCACAGGTATTGTCTAAAATCTGAGAGTTTTTCCTAAAATTTACATGCTCCAGTGGCATATTTTTCTAAATAAAATACTACGCCACTGCTTTACGGTAACAACCTTGATAGTATAGGATTCGTCTTTCAATTTTCTACAAATGACTACTCTCTTATGTTTTCGAAAAAAGCTTGATTTTCGAGTAAAACTTAAAAAACGAACTGAGAACACACTTCGATATTTGAATATAATGTTTTTAAAATTATATTGTTTCCAGAGTTATAGTCCATTAAAGTTGACCGGCATTTCTGGCGTAACTACGAGGTCTGGTGGGCTGTTTTTTAAACAAATACCTTTGTCAATCCGAGTACTTTCCGGGAGTGAATTTGGAAAACTTGCGCCCTTGTGCAACCCATATTAAAATGTCGATTAAAACTATTGGACCGAGCATGAAATTCACGAAAAATGTATGGGAGGTAGTAGTGGGGGGAGTCGAGAGTTCGGCTACTCCAGCCGCCTCGAAATTGAAATCGCGCGTTCAAAATAGCGGCGTGCTTAAAAATTTTGATTATCTCGGCTTCTAATGGTCCGATTTTGATGTTTTTTTTTAAATCGATGTCTCGCGAGCTGAAAAGCATTATCGATCTATCAACGTATTCATAATTAGTATTTTTTAATTTGCGCTTAGTGAAATTATGTTTTATTATATCATCTTGGAGCCATTAAACCAAAAATTAGCGATACTTATATAAAACATCTACACCACCCGCCTGGTCTACTACTAATAATGTGGTCTTCAACATTGATTACTTTGTCCATAATGTGTTAGGGTTGAATGATTCTGACTTCAAATTTATAAAAAATATAAATTATCAAAAATTATAAATATTTCTTTAAAGTGATAAAAGGTAATACACACCAGTTCTTGGAAATATCCCAGTAATCTATAGTCGCTGAATTCTGCTTGTCCAAGTCTCAAAAGGTTTATATTCTTTATCATAAAGTAATTTAGATTTCTTAAGCAGTAATTCTTCATCGGCATTCTTGCTTCTCTAGCAGCAACTATTGCTGGAATATTGTCCATTCTGCCTTTTCAATATGTCTTCTATATTGAAAAACTGTTTTCATTCTCATTTACATTTAATTATTAAATTTAAAATAAATATAATATCAGATGTCCAAGCAAAAAATAAAACGTTGTATGCACCACGGGAGATACTAGGATGATTATGCCCTTAGGCGACTTGCTTTCCTACAATCTCTCACCTGTGAGCATAATCATCCCTGTATCTCCCTTGGTACATAAATAGCTATTAAAAATGCTATAGTGTCACGATGTAAATACCCTGAAAATTTACAAAAATTCTGTGAATATACCAAAACCATAGGTTACAACAATAGTGTAAAATTTCTTGTAAAATTCCCATTATTTTACCAACAAAGTTACAAAAAGTTGTTTTCGGTGTATAGCGCGACACGGTGTTGCTTCAGTAATCGATACTATGACACTTCCAAATTTTCACGCTCTCGACGCCATTTAGATGCAAAATAGAGCCCCATCCAATTTGAGATTTCGCACAGTTCCGGGTCGGCCGGCCGCCGCGCCACCTGCTACCCGCCGCCCCTGGCGAAATCTGAAATTGAACATCGCATTACGTCTCGAGACCGGCAGGGACCGTGGAGATTTCGTGTAGCCGCGTGGGCTGTGAATTATTGATTGATCTTTAAGCCGTTATGGCCCCTCTGGAAGCGGCCGAACTGGCCGAGTGACAGACGTGATCTGCAGATATCGTGCCAATCTCAATTACACCCCCATCATGTAGCCTTCGAGGATAGGGGGGGCGGTTCCTTGAGCGCTGTGTGCAATCTGCGCGGAATTTACGATGCGGTACGTGGCCCAGGTTTTGATGCCGTTTTTTTTTTCGGAGGATGTCTGCCTTAATTCAGGTCGAAGAAGATGCACGGGGTAGGAAAGTGCAATGTAGCTGATTTGAGACTGTCACTTTATTATAGATGTACCGAAAAGATTACATGAAGAACTATTTATACTATTTAAACCAATACTTTTAAAACTATTTAACTTTTCAGCAAAAAATAAATCAATGTGGAGACGATTTAATGAGTTCTATTATTCTAAATAGCCCAGTCGGTGGAAGTAATTCTGCACTAAAAGCACAAGTAATTAGCAATATGTCTGATTTTTTTTTATATAGGTTCTTCAAAGTACGCAGATTAACATAAGAAAAAGTTCACTGGTCTATCAATTTCCCAAAGCTCAAGAAAAATTTGAAAAACATTTTGATGTTTTGGACTGAGATCAAGATAGAAAAAAAAATACTTTGTGGAAGAAGTTTTTTCCAACAAAAAAGATACTTTGCACTTTTTTGGTCCCAGCTGTGGTTTGTCTGGAAGAAAATATTAAAGCCATGAAGTCATCTTCCGCGGGCAAACAAGCGAATAAATTCACTCTTCAAACGTAACAATTGTTAAATTTCACTCAAATATTGAATTCATTAATATGTAGAAATGAATATTCGATCTTAATTCAATGCAAAAAATAAAAAATGGTTATTGGTTTTTAGTTGTTTAATTAATGAAAACTAATTAATAGGCTATTGACTATGTCAAAAAAAAGAGGGTACAAAGGAACTACAACGTAACAGAAATTTTATTGTTTGATATGTTCAATTGACCCTAAAAAATGATAAAACCGCGGAGTGCTACCTTTTAAAGGGGTGTGGCTTTGAGAATGAAGTAAAAAGGTGGTATTTTCAGTTTTTTGAGTTTTACTCGAAAACTATGAATTTTTTCTAAATAGTTGTCAACAGAAAAGTTGTAGCATATTGAATTTCCAATCGAAATGAGACATTTTAAAGTCAAAAAAACATATTTTTAACAAAAATATGTCCAAAAAAACGAGTGAAAAAAACGAAAAAATGCGCTTTTTTTTCTTTTTGGTTTTTGGCCCACAACTTTTTTCTGAGAGGAGTTAGGTCAAAAGGTCTCATTTCGATTGAAAATTCAATTTGCTACAACTTTTCAGCTGACAATTATTTAGAAAAAATTCATAGTTTTCGAGTAAAACTCAAAAAACTGAAAATACAACCTTTTTACTTAATTCTCAAAAACGCACCCCTTTAGAAGGTAGCACTCCGCAGTTTTATCATTATTTAGGGTCAATTGAACATATCAAACAATCCTATCTAAAGTACATAGTCAATAGCCATAAATTTTACTTTTAAATTTTAAGAATATGTTTTATTATGAGCGCCAGAATTTTAAGTTTGTATTTTTATATTCCCTTCATATAGAGCTTACTCCGAATTCAAGTGTGGTTTCCTTCTATTGTTTTCTAGTTTGTAATATAATATAATATTTGACAAATCTAAATTACAAATTTCAATAAAAATTTTTACAATTAACACTGAATTCTTAGGCTAATTTGTTTATATTTAAATGCTAAAATTATCCCTTATTTTTGTTTAATACGATATGATTCTGTATGACTTGTTGATATGGTATTTTAGTTTATTGTCGACATATTATTTATGTTTTTAAATTTGAATTTGGCCAAATTTTTAAATTATACGACTCACATTTGCATATGCTGTGATATTGGCTTCATAATTTTATTTCCTCAATTGCGATACGTTCCTTTGCTGCCAGATGTCACTGATGTCAGTCGCTCCTGTCGTCTCTCGCCTTTAGAATTTTCACGAACTGGAACCACCATACACTACACTTTTTATAGTTTTTATCAAATTTTTAATTTTTGCACAATTTGACACTTATACTAGTAATCTGTCCTTAGTGTTTAAACTTTTATTAAATCGAAAACTTTTTATGATATTTGGAACGTATGTATTTTGTTCATTACTTGACTTTTGACATTAACTAACTGGTAACTATTTCACAACCTGTTCATTTTATTTGATTTTCAATTGTTCTTTTAGGCACAAATTACGATGTTTGGAATTATACGAGATACTGGCTCCTGAGAGCCGTGATTTTACTTTTATTAAACTGGAAACAAATGAACTCGTTGCCATGGATATGTGAAATTTTTATTTCAAAAATAATAATAATAATAATAATAATAATAATAATAATAATAATAATAATATCTCTACTCCTCATTCTAACTACGAGAATTAGCCCATAAGTCGGAGACTAACCACCATTCAGTGCAGGAATGAGGGAAACCTGGAAAACCTAATGAGGTTTATGAATTAATGAATTAGGGGGGTTGTCAAATGCCAACCGGTGTCAATCTCTCACATTGACCCAAGCCAACATTCTTCCACCCTACCATACCTGCACAGAGGGTGCCAATCCTCCGTACAAGTATAGCTAATCTACGGTCTACCAGCCGCGGGAATCGAACCCGGGCAGAATTTTCACACGATTTAAGTACTGACGCCTTAAACCGTGCGGCCATCGACCGATTAATAAAATAAATATTGAATTCATGCATAATTTTAGCAGAATGATCATTACATTTTTAAATTCTACTCATTTTTCTAAACATTTTGATATCTGTAACTTTTCTCTACATTAAAAATTTAACTTTCTATGAATTTTGATTAATTTTGGAAATTTTGATTAAATGGAGATGTAGATATAGCTTTAGTCTTTTCTTGTTTGTATTGATTACACAGCCCCATAAAAAAAGTGTCGGATCTGGTATTCAGACCCATGTATTTCTATATATTTTTTTCCGCTGAATCCGAATCTGCCTTCAGATTTGGCCCAACGGGTCTGAGTTTTCGGCAAAATTATAAAAAAACAGGTCAAAATTTACAAAAAACGTCATTTACGATCGACGAAAGTTATAAAAAGTCAAATTATTCTACCAGCTCACTAGACGTATGATTTTTCACTCGTTTAATTCCAATTTATCATCATAGAATCAGACAAGCTGGTCCAATTTCATTCAAAAACAGAAAATAGATCAAAATACTTAAAAACGCGTTCTGGATCCATTTTTTTGAAAAAATATGAGCAACCCATCTGCTTTTGACAATAACTCCTTCAATTTTGCTCTAATTAACTTTTATTAGTACTCATTTTGAAGGTCTTTTTGTACTACAAAAAACTCCTGGAGCGTTATACACATAAAATTAATCCTTTTTCCGTTATTTGACGTTGAATGATACATCGATTCCCCCAAAACAAATCCTCTTCCACTAACCATATTTCGCTTTGTATAGGACGTACAACACTTTTTTAAAAACGATTTTCTTTGTTTATTTATAAGCCACATTTTTGTTCATTAACTATTTTAATAAAATGCGTAGTTTTTGAGTTATTCGCGAAAAATACTTTGAAGAAGTGTTTTTTTTTTTCACTCAAAATTCCAAGTTTTCAATCGTGAATAACTAAAAATTAATTAAAATTAATTTCTATTAATAATAAGAAATAAGAAAAGTCAAGTTTTCAGTACTTTCAGCAGTTTATTTCAGGAACACTGCAACTTATCTCCAATTTCTTTTCATAATTCGAAATGACAATTGGCAAGAAATTACGTAACTTTCTCGTAATTTATCCTTCCCTGCATATCTTCTAGTTCAGGAGATACTAATGCTGTAAACCTTGTCCAGTGACCACCCTCTATACGCATAAACATGTGTATCATGATTTAATTGGTGCTCCGAAATTGGAATTACAAAAATTTCATTAGGTGGAGCTGGGGCTGCAATTATCGGGCGTATGATCAAAGGAATGGAAATAAAATAACGTTATTTTCCAGCCGGCTTCACCTTTGAGAAGGTCGCGTTCGTCGAGCGCCATATTTTGTGCGCGATTTGTCTTTTATTATGAGAGAAGATGGGGACAAACCGAAAAATTTACGACTCGGACCAAATGCGATATCTACCTGCTGCTGTAACATGTGGCGCGGAAGGTTATCATTACCAATTTTATCGGACATAAAATATGTAGATGTGCGGAAGCGGTGTAAATTTTTTTATAGGAGTTAATCTTTCCAGTGGCCCACTGCGGGGTCCGGATATATTGACTTCTTACTTAAACTTGCGTGTCTGAAGAGAACCTCGCCATTAAAAAACTTTTTATGCTTGGGAAAATTATAATTAGATTTTTATTACACTCCTTGTGTTCTTGTGCTACATTTCTATGAAGAAACACCATACAGGGGTGTGGTTTTCCTAAACCACACTGCGAGAAATTGTGCAATTTTCAAGAAAAATGTCCATATTCTGTAATAGGCCAATCAATAGAGGTTTTGTTTGTGACAAAAATACTACATAGTAGCAAACGACTGTGCCATCATATAAAAGACAGTCTGTAAATATATGCTTATATGTCTCCTACTTCAATTTACCATTAATTAATATTTTATAAACATTTTTATCCAAAAAACTCATTTTTTAAGTTTTTTTGCTTATAAAACCTAAACTAACGAAGCAATCTGAAACAATGTGCAACGCGGGATATGGTTCCCGGAAGAGGACCACGGCAGATTGGCGCCAAGGACCAGATACTTATACCTGCGAGCGACTTTACACCAAGACTCTCCAGCGACAACAACACTTCTTTTTCACTAACTGTTTTTCAATAAAAATACTTTTATTTTACCGTAGAGAGAGAGAGAGAGAGAGAGTTTTATTTTGCTGCACACTGAAATCAACCATGGACCAATCACTCCACCAGACCAAAAACCACTCCAAAGAGTTGCTGTTTGTGGATGCATTTGTTGTTCCAATATTACTCATGCGTTCTTTTCATCCCAGATACGACAATTTGGTTTGTTTACATATCCACCAATTTCAGAATGAGAAGATGGTTTTGTTAAAAAATCATCATTTTCTTCTTTCACTGTAAAAGCCCAAATAACAAATGTACAACGTTAATCCATGATCAGTTGACAGTAATTCTTGTGAGCCTTTAAGTGAAGATCCCTATGTAAAATATTGAGAAAGTGGTTTGTTTAATGCCTAATTGCTATGAACGGTGACGAATTGATGTGTTTGGTTCTGAAGTGGCACTATCGTTGACAGCTGCTAGTTTCTTGTGAACGACAACTAAGACTGTAAATTTTACTTCTTTGATCTTGAATTGAACCAGTTTCTTCAGATTTATTCACAATATTTCGAATGGTTCTGTTGGTTCGACAATTTGTTTTTCCATATTTTGTACGATATTTTCTTCCAAATTCTACCAAATCTTTTACCAAATTAACAATAATTCTTAACAATAAAGATGCGTTGTTCAATCATATACTTCTCCATATTTCTTAATCGCTATGTTTCTACTTAACAGCTCTCAAAAATACCAAAATACAAATACAAAAAAAAATATAAATGGCAACAAATTTGAACACATGCTAGTTTGCACCGAATTAATTCAAACAGAAAACGAACCACTGATTAAAATAGTGTCAAAAACTTTTATTGTCTTTTAAAGAACTATCTCTATCAATTCTATTTGGATCAAATTTAATATAAAACACATTTACGTACAAAAATCTATTTTCCTATTGGAATTGGAAATATGCAATACCCTTAGCCCAGATGCAGCAGTAGGTTTAATAAAAGAAAGCACACTTGTTACCGGAATATGAAACTAGTCCTAAAATAGAAGTGGTAGTTACAGTATTTTTAGAAAAAATATAATAAAAGTATTGAATTTTTTATGGAATTACAAAGTGCAGCAGCAAACAGTCGTATGGAATTTAAAACAGGTTTTCTAAGTAAATTTGAAAAATATATAAACTAATAATTTGATAAAAGGTTAAATATAACCCAGCGAGCGTTCATTCAAGAAAAATTTAAAATTTGTGGAAGTTTTCCTCAGGATATTTAAATAAGTAATTGCATAATGCTCTGGAAGAAAGTAAAATTTGAGATAAATTAATTAGAATTGATTTTTAAATCCTGGGATATTAGAAATATGACGGAGAAAATTTATTACGCTAATTTCATTATCAAAATCAATGAAATTTACTCGAGAATATCTAAAACTTTAAGAATATCGAGTTATTCTAAACTAAACTTAAACTGTTAATTTTCACTAACGCTTCTGCTGAAAAAGTGTCTAAGTAAAAGAACTATTTTACAAGAGGGTAAAAAAGTAATAATTATTTAAATAATCGTTTTATATCTTTGACGGGAACTACTATTATCCTTTGTTTTAGCACATAAAGTACCCCTTCGGGGCTTATGCTGCCTTAAGCATTCACGGTTCTTAGTCCCAACCGACCTCGTTCGCGGTTGCATATCTCGCTTTTAAAAAACTTGAAGGTTCTTTTGTTGAAAATTACCCAGTTTTATTAACATCCCTTTTGTGCTCGTTTTCTAATACTACTTTTTATTTTCAGCCGCTTAGTAATTGGCACGTTATGCAGCAACGCCTTGAGAATGTGTCTAATAACTTTTATGTGCTTTTCAAAAGATATTTACTCTGTACATTTAACATGATATTCAATTACTTTTAGACAAATTATCTTACAACAGGTTAGTTCTTAAAAGCTTCCTTACATTATTAAATTCCTACTATAATTTATAGGTATGGATTATATAAAAAAGAGAAGATAATGGAAAATTTGTTTTAATGGAAAACTCTCTATTTTTATATACAGAGTGGTTCACAGGCTTTGTACACTAAAAATACGAGGCATATCCACAAAGTAAGAGTACTGAGACTCTGATGCTCTGTGGTTTTTATTTTCGATAAAGTTGGCAACACTGCATTCAAGGCCAAGGTGTTGAGAGCAGAACGCACCCTCATTTGTCTCAGTCCGTTGAGAACTGTTGTTGTAGTGGTGTGTTGAAATGAGTGCCGCTACTCCGAATCCCGTCAGGTGAACAATTCACTACTTCAATGACAAAAGACAATCAATGCAGTGGTGACATCCGTCTTCACCATCAGCGAAAACATTCAAAACCGTTGTTCCGGCTCGAAAAATTATCGCAACTGCGTTTTGAGACTGTAAAGGGATTATCCTCATTAACTTTTTACCCCAGGGGGTAACAACTAATGCTGCGCGGTACTGTGAAACCTTGAAAACAAATTAGTTTGACGAAGATATCAGAAAGCTTATCCCTCAGCTCACAAAGTTTTAAAAAATTATTTACAGATTTCGGGAAATAAATAAATATGTAATTATTATTTGTTCCTATTGAATAAATGACACAAACTGTTACTGTTCTTCATGTAAGTATATTGTATTTGGAGAAAATATTCTTAAATGTATGGTGACGATCACTTCCAAAAAATTTTAATTTGCCCTGAGAATAACTCAATAAACGTATCGAAACGTCGGCAATTTTAAAAAAGGAGTGAAGTTGTACATTTTTTGCTCCAAACCCGTTAATTTCTTTACAGAATTTACTGATTTCATTTAATAGTAGTAGGAATTAATAATCATAATAATTAAATCAATAACTAAATTGCCTAAAATAAAATAACTGTGATAAAATTGTTTATTTATTACCCCGTTATTTTTTTCTTATCAGCGTAAACATATACGCTTTTTAAATAAATAATTTTAGGTGTCCTATTTTTATTTTTATTTTTTTTGAATAAATTGTGTCACCTTATGTACGTGGCACCAAACTAAATCAGGATGACCTATTTCCAAATAAAAAAATTTTAAATACACACAATGAAAAAAGATATGGCGAAGTACCAGTTTAACTGTTTCTCAACTTAACTCTCATAAAAAGTAAGTCTAAATACAGTGCAATATGAATAGAGGATCGTGCATAATATGATACTGAAATTACTGGTCAAGTGACTTGTAATCATTTATGAAGGCTGTGTATATTAACTCTGCCGGAACAGTGGAGCATTCATTTCAAAAATGCAGTTATAAAAAGAGCCAAATATTGTAACAAAAGCCGGGACGCGTGGTAATTTATTTATTAGTTCTCGGAACGGATGGGCCAAAAAGTAAAATATTTCAGTCAACACTAATTTATCGAAAAGTTAAGGGTTTTCAAGTAGGTTTAGCGTCGCCACAAGGCCGTCCTTCGGAGAAGGCTTCATGAAATTTAACAGTATTTTTGAACAAGTTCACTTAGACTGTCGGAGCCATATGTTGAGCATCGATATTTCAAATAACGCGCGAAATGCATTCCAAAGAACGTAGGAATTCCAAGAATAAGGTGTTAGAAGTTGTTAGAAAAATAATAATAGATCAAATAGCTGGTTTTTAGGCGGATTTGCCAAGCTATAAGAATAGATTAATTGAGATTGACTAATCCGTCCCGTATTGCTACACGGAGTCACTAGAAGAAGGCTAGGTGTCGAATTCAGGAGAGATCTCCGAAAAAAGGCAGTTTTTCCTTGGGTTCCACATTGAGCAGTCTACTTAGTTTTAGAGTCCCGGGTTAATTTAATAATGGATAAAGTCATTCCAAATTTTGCTATGGATCGGGCATTCCCTGAATCTCGGTACGCTGTCGCGTGTCAATAAATAAATTAATAATGTTGTTCGAGCCGGTTGTGTCGTTATTTTGTTTGTTTGTTTTGTTCTTATTGTTATTAAAACCCTTCCTAGAAGTTTTGGTGTTTTTTATAACCCCTTACATTACAATATCAACAAGATTAAGGAGTATCCCGTAGTAAATTTTTAAATTTCTTTTTAAAATTAATCAGAGAATAATTATTAAATTCGACCTGCAAATTGTTGTATTCAAGGTGCAATGTAAGAGAAACTCCTAATATACAACGCAGTGGCGTGGTGAAAAATTTCGAGCAAATGGGCCCAACAGAAATCAAAATTCCATGTTTTTTTGTGAAGTTTCTTTAATTTATTAAATAAGTATAACGAGGACTCAGTCCCTAAAATTTTATGAATATTCCTCAGTAAATGCAATTTATTAAGCTTCAGATTATTAGAGTTAGGGATCAAGTTTGTAATACCAGTATCACATTTTTTTGTCGTTTTAAGCAAAACGTTTTCTGTGAATTCAGATCCAAAATTACTTACGTAATTAAGGTACATACATTGTGATAAAAGTACACAGCCAAAACATATTTTTTTAAATAACTCCAAAATGGTTGCGTGCATTTTTTTTTTTCATTAACTTCCAGTTTGTAGTATTCCTTAAGCATGGCATTAAAGGATTCCACCACCAATTTTCATACAATTTCTTTTTCTAATTATAATCGATATAAGCATTTTCAGTGGATTCATTTATTACTTCCTCGCAAATTTTAGAAAAAAGATTATGTTTTCTTTAACTCCTTGTAGGCCAACTCAATTTTTAGTGTTACGAGATGTGGTTTCTCTACTTCTCCAGTTTAAATCCACACCTATCAACTAGTCCAGCAGCACCTGTTTCGCTCCGGCAACCCCTCCCCCTCCTCCCTCCTTCCCTCTCTCTCTCGTTCTCTTCATCAAACTTCGACTGCCTTATTCCCTAACGGGCTGCCATTTTAATAAACTACTAATGGACTTAACTATAGTAATTAATTCCGGCCTGCCTTACCCAAATCGTTAAAAAGACGTTGCCCGTCCAATTTGGGCCAAATAGGCGGCAAACTGTATTGTATTGATTTGGCGTCGGATATTTTAATTGAATGTGGCACGTAATAAACGAGCTACATCCATCCCCGCTGAAACTGTAGCTCACAAGAAACGCATTGCGAAGATGATTCGTGTACGGGGGTTATTCGTATTACGTTTTACCCACCTTTCCGATTTTGGCCTTCTACCTAGGAAAAAAATGGTAAAAACTAAAATTTTAAGAAATTCCTCACCTCTAATGTTAATTATGTATTCCGCCAAAGCTTAACGGTGAATTCTCATAAGAAACATAAAAAAATCCTATAAAACCAGTGACCAGAAACGCCAAAAACCCTTCATTGTCGGGATAGAGGGTGTTCGAATGATAAAAATACCACATTTATTTAAATATCTCCTCAAATGTTTGACGTAGATTTATGAAGCTTGAGTTAATAACTTAGATAATTATGGACAAAAGTTTTGACGTCACTGAATGTCTTAGAAATTGGATAAGTATATTTAATTTCGGTTGGTATTTCCAACAAAAGGCATATTTACTCGAAAAATAATCCTGTAACAGTTGAATAAATCGAAAATAATTACAAAACTGTTCTTCCCACAAAAAAATATAGTAATTTTTTGTTAGAAATACGAATTTAAACATGATAAGGCAGAACAATTTTAAATACAATATATTATAAGAAATAAGAAGATAAAAATGTTTGCTTTTGACGAGTTAAATACGTGGTTAAAATTTTGGCACTTATTTCTGGGACACTTTGTGTATATTGGGCCTTTAATTGCAAATATCAAAATTTAGTGGTATTTTGTCGAAATTTTTACACCTGTCATTTTAATCCAATTACATACTGTAATTTCGACAGTTGCCCATGGCAACCTTCAAATTTTTCGGAATTTTTTTTCCTCCTAGGCAAACAAAATTAATAAGTGGAAATTTTTTTTGACAGCTATCATATGGTTCAAAAATCAGTACCTATCCAGAATTTTGCTTTGTAATGTTTTTATTTATTTTAAAATAATAAATAGATACAAATAATTATTTACCAAATATTTGTTCCGAGATTTCTTCTATTAACGCTAAATGTTTTTGAAATTCTGGCTGGAACTCTTCTCTTCGCAACGGAGAGTAACGAGGAGCATAATTATTACCTTTATTTTTCATTTCCATCAGATGTCTGTGTTTCATAAAATATATGTAATAATTTGATGAAATTTTGTTCTGCTGAGCCCTGGTTTTACGTAAAAAAGATGGGATATCTTCCTCCAAAATCTTTTGAATAGCTGCGAAAAGGTTTTCTTGATGCGGACTGATTCCAGTTTTTTTCAGTAAATATGGCAAATACTTTAAATTTTTATGAGACATAAGAATGTCCCCTATTTTGGTGCAAGAATTACATATACTATAAGGTTTTAAATTAGTTTTTTGGTTGTTCACTGCCATGATTTAATTGTAAACAATTAGAAGCTAGAGAAAATGACTGTCAACGTGACGTATAGCGAAGACGATTTTGACATCACAAGCCTAAGCCTACTTGATTGCAGTTATGATTTTTTAAGAATCATTGATATATTGCCATAGACATCGGTTTTCCAGAAAAACTTACTTTCCTTCTATTTAAGTAATACTAAGTGAATTATACTGCAAACATAAATATCTGAATTCAAAAATTAAATGCCTTTTTTATTATTAAAGTGAATGTAATGTGCTATTTTTTATGTTTTAATAAGAATCTTTGATAAACTGTCATAGACATCGCATTTCTACAAAAACTTACTTTCCTTCTATTTTAGTAATACTAAATATTTGAATTTAAAAATTAAATACCTTTTTTATTACTAAAGTGCAAGGAATGTGTTTTTTTATGTTTTAATAAGAATCATTGATAAACATATACATCATTTTTCTACAAAAAATTACTTTCCTTCTATTTTAGTAATACTAAGTGAATTGTGTTGCAAAGATAAATATTTAAATTTAAAAAGTAAAAGCCTTTCTTATTACTAAAGTGAAAGGAATGTGTTTTTTTATGTTTTAATAAGAATCTTTGATGAAATGCCATAGACATCGCTTTTCTACAGAAACTTACTTTCCTTCTATTTTAGTAATACTAAGTGAATTGTATTTCAAAGGTAAATATTTGAATTCAAAAATTAAATGTCTCATTTATTACTAAAGTGAAAGGAACGAGTTGTTTTTTTATGTTTTATTAAGAATCATTAAAAATATGTCATGCACCACAAAACAATGTCTACCTGTCAAGCCAAGTTTATTTTGGCGAAATAAATTTCAAAATGAAACATGTCAAATTTTTAAAATAAATCTTGGTTGTAAAATTTTTTTACCGAATCCCTCACGTCCTTGAATTAATCTAGAAAATTTTCAAAAAATGCGTTCCTTCGGAAAAATTTCCGGTAATAATTCAAGCACTAGGGAGATTATAAGTGAAAATATTATAATAAAAAAAATGAGTACGCAATGTGTTCTGCGGCAAAAACCTATACGATTTATGAAGATATGTTTGAACTTTTTTATATCTCGTATGACAACTAAAATACTAAAGAGAAATGTTCTGTATACTGAAAAATCAAGCAAGTTAGTTAGGATTTGTTTGTAACCCCACCCTGAATCAATAATAATACCTATGCTTTTCATTGAAATTTGTTTCTTTAAACACAGTGATCAATCGGAAAAATAACAATGTCAATTTAAGCCCCCATCGGACCTAACTACGGTACATGTCAAAAATCTTCAGACCTGTTAAACGTTTCGCGACAATATGGCTCCAACACATTTTCGATTTTTATTCCACCTCACCTGTATTAAAAACATATAATTAAATCCATATGGATTTACGCAAAAAATATATATATTTTTAGGCAACATGTTTTTAGGCATATTTAGGAAACATGTGGTTGAATCTTGTTTTGGGGCAGTTTTGTACATACCCAGTAACTGTTGAGTTGACATTATTGAAGGTAATTTAGTCACAATTTTTGTACTATCATATTTTGTAATGTTTATGAAATAGAGAATGTAGAAACATTTTTATTTTTTACTAAAGTTGTAGGATCTTCTTAAAATAAAAAAAATCTTTTAGAATAAACAATTGACTATTGTATCTACCATTTTTAGATACAATTTTAGCATATAATTGCTATGCAGAATTCATTACTTATCAAATTCATAAAATATTAGAAAAAATCTTCATTCATAAAATTGGGCTTTATACTTTGTCCTCCTGTACTGGTAATTCCTAAATAATAGAACACTTTTAAGGATAAAATATTTATACGTCACTTTCCCATTCCGAGAGAAGGGCAGAATCAAATAACGGCTTGACGAACATCGACAACGCGAAACTGGGAAGCAGTGTCACTCCCAATAAAATAAAACCGTGACTGTGTTCAATTTTTAATATCCGACAGCTTCACTTCGACCGTAACTTGGCAAGGAGTTTTATTCTCGGACGGAATTTTAAATTTCCTTTTCGGATAGCAGTTGCGGGGTAGTTTTACTAAAAATAACAGTATCGCAGCAAACTGCTTCTTAATCTGTTGGTAGTTACGTTAACTTCAATTCTTTAAAGCGGTAACAATTACTGTTTAGTTTTAAGCACATTGTATTACAAGTAATCATAAATTTCATTAAGATATCACTTACTAAGTTTTGTTATGGAGATCTTGCATATCCCAAAATTAACCATTCGTAACTACACAAGTTCTTTATGTGTTTACGCTAGTCTTTGTCGTTAGAATAAGGCAGGCTGTAGATGATGGGGACACTCGCCAAACATAACTACTTGCAGATTATTTGGCCAAAATTTATAGGGAAGACATGATTTCGAATATATCGATATGCACCATCCACACGATGGGGCACTTGTTTACGATTGACAAATATGCAAGTGCGTCAAATCTACACACATGTTCCCATTATCGATCACTCAGTCGCCTACACCATGTTGCATGCGTTTTCATTTGGCCAATATTTGGCAAGTGACCGCATCATGTAGACGCGGCTTAAGAACTAGATGCATTAAGTTTAATTAATAGTTTATCGTTGAACTTACATGCTTTTCGATTCATATCTAAGGTAAACTAGCAGTTCTGCATTGTTAATTCGAAAAGTATACACAAATATTTGAGGCTGAGGAAATGTAATTTTATTCTAATTTATATAAATCAGGTTATTATTTTAGGTAAATGTAAACAATAACATTTTTTGAAACTTAATTAAATTTACAATGAATGATATTTGTTAAGTAGATACGTCACTTTGATTTAGAGATTGTTATGATTAAAAGATGTAATTAACTTCAAGTGATAACACTTTTCACACTACCATATTCAATTACGCCCAAAATAATAATAAAAACTTATCTTAGTGAGGTCTGAATAAATTTCAAGCTGTTTGCCACGTCGCCGTCGTCAGTTTAGACTTCTCATCTAACTCTAAAACTGAAAATTATGTCCGCTGGTCGGCATTTATACAGGGTAATTCACAACATATCCAAAAAAAAATTGGGAAAACTTAGATGCGTCATGAAAAATGGGGACAATATCATAAAAACATTTTTGTAAAATCTTTATAGTTCCCGAGAAAAAAATTATTGAAGTTGTAGTATTTTCAACCCTTACATCGCTGGGCTACTGTACTCTCTAGCGCTGTTCGCGTTGTACGCCGTGCGCAATCACTCTCCCATTTTAGTGTTAACATTTTGCGATAGTGTTTACATTAGTTCTTCAAGTGTCAGAAATACCTTACGTGTATTGCAACTCGGAGTTGATCGATATCGTTATAATTTGTAGTGAAGCAATGCAACATTTGAGTTATGATGCAGCGTTTGTGTTAGTTCGTAGAAACTGGGGCAGACTGGACCAAATGTGTTTAAACGTCGTTGGACAAAATTTTGAACAGTTGTTGTAACATCAGGTATGTCATTAATCATTATTATTATGTAATTATTTTATTAATTAAAACCACAAATTAGTTTTATTAAAAATAATAATAGCGGCAAAAGCAGTTAAATTTTTTGTCCGTTCATTTTTTATTGCACTTTGCTGCCGTGCCGGTTGCCGACTGCATGCTTTGCCTTACGCACGGTCAGGTCTTACAGTGGACCAGTTTCCAGTGCCGTGCAGAAGTATATTTTTAAATCATTTTCGAACTGCCCTTTTTGATTTTTTTACAAAATTGTATTTGTAAGAGTCCCCTGTACATTCAATTTCTTTTTAGATGCCTATGTTCTGAATCACCGTGTATAATAAAGTACGCCTTTTTGAATTCACAATCAGAGTTCAGGTGGAATCACCAAGTAACAGGAAAAATGATGTTGGCTAGGTGCCTTGTTGATGGCATAATTGCTAGATAGAGGAATGGGCCGCGCCCAGCGGGATACATACCAAGACAGAGAAAGGTCGGCTCCCCAGCGTATTGTGGTGTAGGGTGGGCTGCTTCTCCCGGCGAAACAGTCTGATCTGGCAGCAGGTACGGGCACTGCTGCTCCACGTCCTCGCACACACTGAGACACGGTCGCACGCGCTCGCCAGCGCGCGTGTAATGAGGCACCAGAGAACTGCACACCCACCGCCGGTATGCTTCCTGCAAAAAAAAAACAGAAATAGTAACTAGATGATATGAAGCAATCAATCCTAAAATTGCAAAGAAAATGGAAATGTTCATAATTTTTGTTATTAATTAATTAAGAAAATTAACCATAAATGTAAGTCGACCCTGTGTATCTTGTGCACGTGCGTTGTGTGTGGCAGCATTACCTAGCCGCGTATAAAATGTTTATTGGTGTGATGCAAATCCTTGAATTGTATAGTTGTTACGATCTCAATTGGAACCGCATAAAAACATTTAACTCATAAATTCTACGGAATCCATATACGTCCAGAAAAATTTAGCCCTGTATCGTCTAGATATACTATATTCCAAGCTATATTACCATATAATTACCATACGATTGTCAAGTTTTTTATATTTAAAGTCGCTTTGTAATAAAACATCTTAAGATTTATAATTATAATCAGGATAATCGCTTAATTTATCTCAAATCATGTTTAAAGTAGAAACTTTATTTTCTTTACACATATTTAGTCCAGTCGGCTGAGGCCGAAAAGTTACTGTTGGTGACATTTCCTTGATAACTCGGAAATAACTACACAGGAATACTTTAAATGATGAGTACAATAACAGGTTAATTTGCTGACACATCATTTTTCAGGAAAAAAAGTTATTATCAATTTAATCGTGAAAAAAAAAATTTTTTTAGTAGTTTTCTTTAAATAACTCAGCGGGATGACTTTGTACGAAAAAATGCTTAGGACATGATTTTGTTCGTAATAAAAATAGCTACAAAATGGCGGTGGTCCGATTACGAAATTTGCAATAACAAAGCCGTGAGATTGAAAAACGGTATAAAACGTTAATTTTTTTAAAGTTGCTGTAAAAATCAGGAGAGCAAAACTTTTTGTTCTATAAGGT